>NC_141598.1:57414984-57714984 GCF_047967505.1 Dipteris shenzhenensis
CATGACATTAAGGCAAAAACGGTGTTTTATGCTTGATCGACAATGCAAAGTACATACGATGGGCACAATACCTTTCACACACCTTCAACTAGGTGGAATTGACTTACATGCAAAGTGGCATTCCCATCGCATAAGTACTTGATCAGATAACACACCTAGCAGCATGTTTTTTTACGGATGTGCATGACACTAAGGCAAAAATGGTATTTAATGCTCGATCGACCATGCAAAGCATATCCGATGGACACAATACTTTTCCTACGCCTTAAACTAGGTGGTATTGAAATGTTCTCAAAGAGGCACACCCATCCGATAAGTACTTGGTCAGATAACATACCTAAGGGCGTGTTTTTTTGCGGGTGTGCATATCATTACGGGAAAAACATTGTATAATGCGTAATCGACCACGCAGAGCATATCCGATGGTGACAATACTTTGCACGCATCTCAACCTAGTTAAAATAGACTTGCATGCAAAGTGGAGCCCCCATCCGATAAGTACTTGTTTGATTAACACACTTAGGACCGTGTTTTTTCATGGTTGTGCATGATACTAAGGCAAAAACGGTGTTTTATGCTTGATCGACAATGCAAAGCATATCCGATGGGAACAATACTTTGCACACACCTTCAAATATGTGAAATTGACTTACATGCAAAGTAGCACTCCCATCCCATAAGTGCTTAATCGGATAATATACCTAGCAGCGTGTTTTTTTACGGATGTGCATGACACTAGAGCAAAAATAGTATTTAATGCTCGATCGACCATGCAAAGGATATCCGATGGGCACAAAACTTTTTGTATGCCTCAACCTAGGTGGTATTGAAATGTTCTCAAAGAGGCACACCCATCCGATAAGTACTTGGTCAGATAACACACCTAAGGGCGTGTTTTTTTGGGGATGTGCATATCACTAGAGAAAAAATGGTGTATAATGCGTGATCGACCATGCAAAGCATATCCGATGGTGACAATACTTTGCACGCACCTCAAGGTAGCTGAAACGGACTTGCATGCAAAGTGGAGCCCCCATCTGATAAGTACTTGTTTGAATAACACACCTACGGCCGTGTTTTTATATGGTTGTGCATGACACTAAGGCAAAAACGGTGGTTTATGCTTGATCGACAATGCAAAGCATATCCGATGGGCAAAATACCTTGCACACACCTTCAACTAGATGGAATTGACTTACATGCAAAGTGGCGTTCCCATCACATAAGTACTTGATCGGATAACACACCTAGCAGCATGTTTTTTTGCGGATGTGCATGACACTAAGGAAAAAATGGTATTTAATGCTCGATCGACCATGCAAAGCATATCCGATGGGAACAATACTTTTCCTACGCCTTAACCTAGGTGGTATTGAAATGTTCTTAAAGGGGCACACCCATCCGATAAGTACTTGGTCAGATAACATACCTAATGGCGTGTTTTTTTGCAGATGTGCATATCACTACGGAAAAAACATTCTATAATGCATAATCGACCATGCAGAGCATATCCGATGGTGACAATACTTTGCATGCATCTCAACCTAGTTGAAACAGACTTGCATTAAAACTGGATCCCCCATCCGATAAGTACTTGTTTGATTCACACACTTAGGACCGTGTTTTTTCATGGTTGTGCATGACACTAAGCCGAAAACGGTGTTTTATGCTTGATCGACAATGCAAAGCATATCCGATGGGCACAATACTTTGCAAACACCTTCAACTAGGTGGAATTGACTTACATGCAAAGTGGCACACCCATCCCATAAGTTCTTGATTGGATAACATACCTAGTAGCATGTTTTTTTTACGGATGTGCATGATACTAGAGCAAAAATAGTATTTAATGCTCATTCGACCATGCAAAGGATATTCGATGGGCACAATACTTTTCCTACACCACAACCTAGGTGGTATTGAAATGTTCTCAAAGAGACACACCCATCCGATAAGTACTTGGTCAGATAACACACCTAAGGGCGTGTTTTTTTACGGATGTGCATATCACTAGGGAAAAAACGGTGTATAATGCGTGATCGACCATGCAACGCATATCCGATGGTGACAATACTTTGCACGCATGTCAATGTAGTTGAAACAGACTTGCATGCAAAGTGGAGCCCCCATCCGATAAGTACTTGTTTGATTAACACACCTAGGACGGTGTTTTTTCATGGTTGTGCATGACACTAAGGCAAAAACGGTATTTTATGCTTGATCGACAATGCAAAGCATATCCGATGGGCACAATACTTTGCACACACCTTCAACTAGGTGGAATTGACTTACATGCAAAGTAGCACTCCCATCCCATAAGTGCTTGATCAGATAACATAGCTAGCAGCTGTTTTTTTACGAATGTGCAAGACACTAGAGCAAAAATAGTATTTAATGCTCGATCGACCATGCAAAGGATATCAGATGGGCACAACAGTTTTCGTACGCCTCAACCTAGGTGGTATTGAAATGTTCTCAAAGAGGCACACCCATCCGATAAGTACTTGGTCAGATAACATACCTAAGGGCGTGTTTTTTTGCGGATGTGCATATCACTATGGGAAAAAATGGTGTATAATGCATGATCGACCATGTAAAGCATATCTGATGGTGACAATACTTTGTATGCACCTCAACGTAGTTGAAACGTACTTGCATGCAAAGTGGAGCCCCCATCCGATAAGTACTTGTTTGAATAACACACCTACAGCCGTGTTTTTATATGGTTGTGCATGACACTAAGGCAAAAACGGTGTTTTATGCTTGATCGACAATGCAAAGCATATTCGATGGGCACAATAGTTTGCACACACCTTCAACTAGGTGGAATTGACTTACATGCAAAGTGGCACATGCATCCCATAAGTGCTTGATTGGATAACATACCTAGCAGGCTCGTGTTTTTTTACGGATGTGCATGACACTAGAGCAAAAATAGTATTTAATGCTCAATCGACCATGCAAAGGATAACTTAGCGTGTCCATCTGATGAGTACTTGATCGGATAACTTCTCCCGCCAATAAATTAAGTACTAATTAAAAATTATAATAAATGAGTAGATTATTAAAAAGAGACTAATATTTATGTAATTGTTACTACTGCAACTTGCTTGCGAAGGACTCTCACAAAGGAGATGGCTATAGATTTTGTTCCAGGGATGGATGTAATTTTATGTAGCAAAAGAGAAGTAGTTGCATTTGCTAGAATCCATGATATTCAGTTTGCCACTTTCGAAGCTTGTCGAAGATAAGGTGGCAGTTACTGTATCAAAGATTCTTAGTGCACATGTTGAGCTAAAGTATAAATGTGGAGATATGGAAACACTTGGAGATGTTATGCCCTACAATACATCCAACAAATCATTTATAGCATGGGTCAAAGATGAGACTTATGCAACAGACATTATCAAGAATACAAAGTGCACCACCTTGGACTTTACTATAGGGGACATTTTACAAATGAGATCATTTGCAAATAAGACTGTAGCAGAAGGTGAAGTATTGGGATTTGAACAAGTGGAGCAATGGTCATTTGCACAGATGAGGATTCTAAAAGTCACTGATGATGGTATGGTTGATAACATAACATCCTTATGTGATCCCTACTATGAGGTAGGCAAGAATATGGGATGGAGCATGCAATTTTTAAACATGAGAAAGAGGCACGTGGTTTTCAATGATAAAGACAAGGTATACTACAATATCAAAGGACCTAAAAAGCGTGCCCATGTGCCAGGCTCTATCACTTCAAATGTGGATGAGTTTAATATACTCAATTATAGAAGTGACATCTTATCTGGAGTGAATGAGTTCATTGGTTCCGAGAAACAAAATGATTTTAGAAGCGAAGCCTTATCTGGGGTGGATGAATTCTTGCACAGTGAGAAGGGCAAAGGTTTCAATAGCAATGTCTTGTCAAGTGTGGATGAGTTCATGCATATTAACAAACCTGGTATCAATCAAGCTTGTGGATTTGTGAAAGCCATGCAAGATGTCCCAATGAGTGATGTTCTCTTAGGAGTGGAAGAGTTTCAAGGTTCTCAATACTCTCGTAGAATATTGAATTCATTGAATGGTCCTAAGAGTATGTTAAAAATGAGGATAAGATCAATAGAGGATTATTCAATATTTAACTTTGATTGTGATATGGCCAAGGATGCAACGACCAATCATGGATGCTTGGTTACAAACAAATGTGAAGAGAAGAAGTGCATAAATACAGATAACAACGTGCACGAGGAACGAAAACGGTCATACATATGCATGAAGAGAAAGTAAATCTAGGCAGATCCACAAAAGCAACCAAAGAGGAAGAGAGTAATGAAGGAGGAGAACATGTTAAATGTTGCAAGCCAAGATGTATGCGCTTCATTGATCTTGCAGACATTAGGGAATGTAGAGGACACGTGTGGCAAAGAAGAGGAAGCGAAAGAAATGAATACCTTATCACAAGTCTCTCTTGCTTTCTTCAGAATGGCAATAAAAGGCTAAGTTCAAGACAAAAGGTAAAACCTCTCGTAAATGGAAAAAGGATTTGCAATAAGGCATATCACAATATTACTGGATTATCCCATGGTACATATTGGGATTTAGTCACCAAGGCAAAGGGCGGCAACAAATTTAGCATTCACGGTAATAGAGGAAGGTCCAAATCAAGAATCTCAACTGTCAGGGCAGCAGCAATTTTGCAAGACTTCATACATGAAAATGCTTTACTTCAACCCCATATATCTACCAAACTCCCTAACGGTGACACGATCACTGAAATGCACCTTCCAATGGGCTTGACAAAGCTCGAAGTATTTGACTCTATTGCAGAAAAGCAAAGGCAAAGAGGGGATGCCGTAGCTTCTTCTCATACTTTGTATACTCTTTGGAAGAAGAACTTTGGATATGTTAAAATCCCAAGGAGGCAAAAAACGTCAAAGTGCAATGTCTGTGATGATTTAAAGCGAGCGATTGAGAGTGCAACATGTCCAAATCAAAGGGAATTATACAAAAAAAACCAAAAATCTCATCATGACCTTATTCGACATTCCAGACAAAAATATGCATTTTGGAAGGAGCAAGCTATTTCGCATCCCGATGACTACATGTGCCTTATTGTAGATGGCAATGTATATGCAGAAAAAGGTCGCCTACCACCGACTTTGAGAATACAAGCTGATAATTGCTGGCGAGAAATAAGAATGTACTCATGTTTGCATTCTGCTCCATGCTAGTTGCTCATCGAATCTTCAATGAGGTTGAATGTGGATTTTTGTATGTTGGGCATACACGAGGATATCGATCAGGTTTTTAGCACAGTCTCAAGGGAGCTTAAATGCAAGGATGTGGAGACAATAGATGACTTGGTAAGAAGATGTGGCAAGCAAGTTGGTGGTCGTAAGGAAAGTACAGTATGTGAGAGGCTCGAAAGAATGTATGATTGGAAGAGCTTCTTTCTAGCTTTCATACAAACGGGTGGTGATGCATTGATAGGTCATACCAATCCACACTACTTTCGTTTTTTTTTTTTTTTCAGATGAAAAACCTGTAATGCAATGGCAACAGTATTCTCATGATACAAAATGGAAACCTGAAGAACCTTACAGTCTCTTAACTTCAATTCCCAGCAAGGAAAGGTATCCAACTTGGGCTCCTATACAAGAATTCAATGAGAGGTCTAACTGTGAAATAGAAGGATTAAAAGCATTTATTACATACAAAGAGGAAATCCTCCGGAGATATCCTGATTCGAAGCCTACTTGGAGAGAACACACTACCACTGTAATAAACAAGACACGAAATTTAATAAAGGACCTTGAGAGAATGCGAGGCTCAAAGGATGTCAAGGAAGAATGCAATATGTTTTGGCCAAATGTTCATAACGATTTGCGCCCAGCTCCAGTCTTTGAAAATGAATTTGTATCATTACTTCCACGTCCATATTGTGGACCGAAGAAGCGAGAGTTTATGCCATAAGTAGATATAGAGGTCGATTGTTTTGTTGTGGTTCGGCCATCGGATGATGAATATGAGAATGTGAAGTTTTGGGTTACAAAAGTAGTTGATGTGCAAAGAGATGACCAAGGGAGAGCTACAACATTTACAGCGGTATGGTATGAGCCAAAGGCAGGAAGGAGAATATGGATAATAACACATTGTATACTAATTGTATAATGAAGGAGTGGGTCCCAAATGATGAAGCGGTCTCTCAAGTTTCGACGGAGACAATCATAGTGTCTTGGCATTCAAGGGCAAAGAAATCAAAGAAGCGCATGGGATATGAGGTAAAAGGAAAAATAAAAATACCACAGCAAACTATTTTGCATATACACGAATTTTTAAGGATGCTCGCCATGGAGGAAGTAGAAGGAGACAGTGCAAATGAAGAATGTCCATGATTAAAGCTTTGTATTGAAGTCCATTGAAGGATTTTATTTGGGTACTAGGCAAGAAGCCAATCCAAGATAATTATAATCAGAGTCATCACCTCCTATGTCAAATGAGAGTCAAAATATGCACTGGATGTCACCCAAGGGTCAAGGCTTGCCAAGACAATAGGGAATTAATGCAGATGGCACCTGGCAAGGGACTATCACATTGAGCAATAAGACAATGGGGAGTCAATGCACCCAAGGGGCAAGGCTTGGCAAGACAACTTGTGGGAGTTAATGCAGATGGCACCTGTATTTTGCACTGGATGTCACCCAAGGGTCAAAGCTTGGCAAGACAATAGGGAGTTAATGCAGATGGCACCTGGCAAGGGACTATCGCATTGAGCAATAAGACAATGGGGAGTCAATGCACCCAAGGGGCAAGGCTTGGCAAGACAAGTGGGAGTCAAATTATGCAGATGGCACCTGGTAAGGGATTGTCGTGACATTGAGCAATAAGACAATGGGGAGTCAAATTATGCAGATGGCACGAATTGAGGCTCTTTAAGAGCAACAATTTAAATTGTAAACATATGTTCAATCTATATCATTTTGGATATAAAGACTCTAGCTGAGAGCAACGTCTCTCAATGTAATCATATAATAATAGCTATAATTGCTATTATACCTCTTTGGTTCAATACAAAACTTGGGTCTTATGGCATCATGTCTTTTTTCTATTTATTAAAAGTTTTAAAAATTTTGTGCATATTGCGAGTGACAATGTTATTTTCATGAAATATTTAAGTCTCCTTTCATGGATTTATAAATTTATCACCTCAAGGAAAAATATTAAAAATAATTAAATTAACAAATAACTTAGATATAGCTAGAATTTCTAATATAGGATTATTTCAAATTCTTGCATGTTGGTGCAAAAGTATAGATTGAAAAAACAATATTTTTATGTGAATATAATAGTGCCACAAAGTGAACTTTTGATTTGGGAAGATATTTTCAGAAAGTAAAATTTTGATTTGGGAAGGATATTTTCACAAAGTAAAGTTTTCATTTAGGAAGGATTTTTGGGCTTCATCCAAAAACAACAAAAAAAGTTCAAAATTAATGAAATAGGTGTTAGCACTAATGCTCAGCTTTTGTATTATGTAATTGCAGAGGGAATTTACACCATTTATCCTCCTACATGCTTTTTCATGATACCAAGAGGGCACTTTTCTCCCAATTGTTGCATCTAGCTATGGTTCATGGAACATCTTTTGTGTTGCGTGGGATTGTCCTTAGAGCAAAGCAAGGATTCATTTCATGGATGTGTTCCACTTCTTTGATGGCTGCCATCTCAGTATTTGTTTCAGCTCCAGCATCTACTTCATTGAATGAGCCAAAGGAAGTCATAATGGTGATTGTGCTAGCATTGAAGTTCTTGTTTGGCTTGGTGGCATATTTGGAGCAAGACTATTGTGGGTATAGATCTTTGTCATTTGTCACTAGAAGATACTTGATATGACATTTAGGCATATGGTTGAGAGCTCTTTGCTTCTATGGTTTTCCTAGTTTCTCCTTATAATTAAACTCTAGTATTTGGGCTTTTTCCTACTTGCCACTAAGACTTACAGAAAAATGAGAGAGAGAGAGAGAGTTTTAAACAAAGCTTGAAAGTACTAGTTCAGAGAAGCAAGAAAGAATGAGCTTGAAAGTACTAGTTCACAGTTTTTCATTTCATTTCACGATTTGTAGGTTTGCAGATGTAGGCAATCGTCTTTGACATATTGATTACCGTGTTACCATAAGCACTCTCTAAAGCACGCTTCGTTACTCTACAGCCTTTCAAGAGTAAGATTTGACCTTTCTTCAACAAATCCTGAACTATTCTCAAGTGATTTTTCGGTGTACCATTGGATTAAAGAACAAGAGCAATTAAGCGAAGCAATGATCGGTGAGGAAAGGGAAGTGTGATATGAAAGACGAAGAGGTTTATATCACGCAACTCGTCAAAGTTGCGACGTATTATGTATTCAGATAGTTACTGAAGGCCGCAACCGCAAGTATTGTTATTACATTCCCCATAGCAGCCGTGTTTTATTTAAATTCTCTTTCCATTACTCCATATTTGTAGAGGCTGACGAGAGCTCTGATCAATAAAGCTTCATGGAAACCTCAGTCCTCGTCCGCTCCTCACCTTTTCCGGCAAAATCCCTGCACACAAACGAGATGGAAACCAGCCTATCAGTCACAGAAGAAGACAACGAGTTTGAGCTCGGCTAGTGCTGCGGCATTAGAAGCCAACAATGAGGCTGCGTAGAAGAGGACGTAAGAGAGGTGTCACCGCAACTAAAACCTTACAATCGATAGACAGTCTCTCTCTCTCTCTCTCTCTCTCTCTCTCTCTCTCTCCATCGACAAAGCTATCGTGTCTTTCTGTCCGATTGCAATGATCCGCAGCTGAATGAGCTAAGCAGCGAGAGGAGAATCGCAGTACCAAGCTGATGAGGAGTATCGCATCGGATGCGGGGGAGGTTGCAGTTGACGGGCAACAAAAGGGCTCTCTGTCGGGTGAGGCCGGGGATGGGCTGACCGAGGAAGACGGAGCACATGCAATGAGGGCCGATGCTACGGAGGGTGTCGCAGCATTCGGGGGTGGGAGAGGGGAGGGAGAGGGAGGCGTTGCAGACAACGAGTTGGGTGATAGCATTGCTACAATCGGATGCAGATGGAGCTGAAGGGGTGGTGTCGCCCACGACTGCTGCGATGGGAAACAAGAGGAGGAGAAGGGCTGCAAGGCCTACTATGAAGCGAGAAGCCATAACTATACGCTTTGCTATGCATGCAGAGGCAAGAATTGTACTACACATACACAGCAACAAAGCTTCCTTATATACCCCTCGTTCATGCTTTTTGCAAGGCCATTTCCCTTCTTTGGTTGGTTCTTCGCAGTTATTTCGTGAACCCTCTCATACCCCGCCCCTTCTTTGCCTACCTTGGCTTCACTTAGGGTGGGTTCACGGAATTGTTATTGGAGCATCCCCACAACTTTACGCTTGCAAGGAATTTTGATTCGTGGATGGTGTAACAATTCTCACTTGGGAAGGCTGGGTGCTCGATCTTCCCTATTGCCGAGCAACTTTTTCCACAAATTAGAGTGGGACAAGTCATTTCAGCAAAGTTTGCATCCTTGGCTGGGGCTGGTCTCATCGGATTTTTGAATAGGAACAGCGATGGCCCAATGACTTTTGGAAAGATAGCCCGGCCAGTGGTGTTAATACCAGCCTTATTGAGGCCAAGGTCCTCCACTTATTCACTTGCTTTCGATTACTATTTGCTCTGAGGGTCAGAGGCACAATGAAAGAGTAAACAATAATAATACTCCTTGATCTTGCCTTATCTATGTTAACACCTTTAGGTTTGTTCACCTTTATGTTTCAAAGATTTGGACTTTATGAAGCCACCTATTTCTATCCAACGACTCAATCGTACGTGTATTCAATGATTTATATGCTTTTTACTTTTGACATGTGGCTATGTTTTTTTCTCATCACTTCCAACCAGTAACCTATGATCTTTTTGCTCATCTTTTTGCTTCTATTTCAAAAGAATGTTCTTATTGGGATGTTATGATTAATGTCTAGTGATTCATAACCTTTGGACATCAAATTTGCAAAACTTTTTGCTACCATTTAGCTTCACCAAAATCATCGTTTATAACAAAAACATGCAAGTCCATTGCATGAAGATACTTCATCTTTCTAAATGGGTGTATGCAAGGTAAGGTGGTACACACTGATTTTAATTTAGAGCATTTTAAGAGATGACCACTTTTAAACCAATATTGATTTAAAATAATCATAAATCCTATTTTTGGTGCTTTTTAAGAATGAGGATCCCAAAAAGTACTCTCAATTGTCTTGCCTTATTCTGAAAACACTTTTTAAAAAAATGTCTTAGACACCACTTTTCGTTCCACCTTATCTTGCTATTACCCAAATATACCATGATACCTAATCGAGGGATGATTTTTTATATGTTGTAAAGAAACTCCATATATGTGTAGCTTTATGGTTCATTTATTATTTCATGTTTAATTTGCTATTTGAGGTACTTTTGCTAGACAAAAGCATTGAATGTGTAAGTTTATGGTCTTCTCATTCATTCTTTTGGGATTATATCTACTTTTATTGAGCTCTCTACTTATGATATGGAAATTGTTTCCTTTTCTTGCGTGTGAGTCGATGCATACTAACACAATGATTGAATTTCACCTATATAATGATTTGAACATGACACACACGAGACACACACCAATTACAAGATGTGGTTTTGTCATTAGATTATCGTCCCATGTCTCACTAGCCTTGCTACTTGGTTGGCATCTGCAATAACTCTCATTTGGCCACCACGGTTTCACCATGGTCCCTCATCTTTATTGCTACTTGAATGGTGTTGGAAGACAACAAAGAATATAGGAAAGAAGGGAACTCATTTTGGGGCCCTCTAAGAAATTCACTATTTACCTATTTTTGTTGCACTCAAAATATGGGAAATGCCATAAAATACGGATACTTACTTCAAAAATGTCAGTCTAGTACTCAGGCTTCACATTAAATGCATATATAAGATCCTTGATTTTATGTGTAGTATTTGATGATTCTGACATCGCCAGCGTGTTTGGAGCAGGCCAAAACCCCCAAAGCGACCTTGGAGACATTGAAAATCGACGCCCGGAGGCTCGAAAAAGGGTAAAAATGCTCGGAATGAGGGATTTGCACAAAAACGCGATTTGTGCAAATCCAGCTGGCCAAATCACGTTTTTGTACAAATCCCCCATTCCGGGCATTTTTGCCCCTTTTCGGGGCCTCTGAGCATTAGTTTTCGGTGTCTCCAGGGTCGATTTGGCGGTTTTGGCCCGCTACGGACACATTAGCGATGTCAAAATCATCAAATACTGCACAAAAAATCATCTTTTGAAGATCACATATGTCAGACATAATAAAAGAAAAAGATTTTGAATCTGACTTATTTTATATTTTTACATGGTTTTTGGTATTTTTCCAACGTTATATTGGCCCTCTTCTGATTGATCGAGAGCCTATTTTTCTAAACCCTAAAAGGCCCCAAAATGAGCTCCCTTTTTTCCTAATGGGCTCGTTGTGATAATGTCGAGTCCCCATTTTTCCAACCACTAAATTCTTTCATCCCTCGATACAAAGCTATTATCATGGTAATTCTTCATTTGCACTATCTCCTTTTACTTCCTAATTAGCGAGCATGCTTAAAAATTGTTGTATGTGCACAATACTTGTTTTCAGTATTTTTATTTTTCCTTGTACCAAATAATGCTTTAAGTGCTTCTTGGTCGTTTTGTCTTTTACTTCCAAGACACTATGATTGTTTCTATGGGTTGCTATGAAAAGGTTCCTGATTTGGGACCCATTGTATTTTTATATAATTAGTATACAATGTGTTATTATCCATTTCCCTCCTCTTGTCTCTTGGCTCATACCACACCAGTATAAATGTCATTGCACTCCCATGATAATCCCTCTTCTACTACTTTGGAAATGTAGAACTTTACATTCTCATATTCATCATCTGATGGTCAAACTACAATAAATCAATTGACTTCTATATCTACTTTTGGCATAAACTCTCTCTTTTCTATATATTGTCCACAAATGACATGGAAGTAGCGATTTGAATTCATTTTCAAAGTCTAGAGTTGGAAGCAAGCAATTCCCAATATTTGGCGAAAACAAAGTGCATCCTTCATCAACATTTTTTTTAACATTTTGTTAAGGTAGTCTATCAATGCTTGTGTCTTTTCAATTACCACTACATTTTGTGCCTACCAAGAAAGGTATTTTACCATCATTTCATTTTCGTATCCAATAAACAACTCCAAGCCATCTATTTCATACTAAGATTTATCGATATATTCTTGTATAGAAGCCCATTGTGGATGCATTTCCTTACTCAGAATTAAAGTTAAGACACTATAAGGATATTCAAGTTTCCATTTTATATCAATAGAATAGTATTGCCATTGCATTAGCGGTTTCTCATCCTTTATTAAAAAGCAAAACTAATGAGGATTGCCAATGGCCCTTGAGAGCATCACCACCCTTTTGTAGAAAAGTTTGAATAAAGCTCCTCCAATCGTACATTCTTTCATGCTTGGAGCATACTATACTTTCTTTACATTTGCCTCCCACATCTCATTTCAACTCATTTATTATCTCCATGTTCTTGCATTTTAGTGATGGGATAGCAATGGAAGCATGGAGAGTACCAACAATGGAGAGAAAGATTTGTTTATTCATGAGTAGAAGTGGCCTTATGTAGGCAACTGATATAATGCATGTGCCCAAGAGAGAGCATCTCCAGATCCACTAATTCCTCCATTGATCTCTCAATCAGGTCCATGATTATCTTAATCACACCTACTAGAACCTTCTACCACCTAACCTGGTCACACTAACCACCATGTGGTGACACACACACACACACACAGACCTTGTACCCCTTGGTACAACCCTATTACAGCAACTTGTCCCAACAAATTGATGACCTCACCCCACCAACAGTAGTACATGGGAAGGTTCATGGCTTGTTCACACCTAGTAACAACACTCATGACCCCAACCTATTACTCACTCTGGTTATGTCTCTTGGTTTACAACTGGGACACTGGACAATGACTATGCATGGGAAGTTTTGATAGGTCTGATAAGGAAAAAACTCACACATAAGATTAACAATAATTTAAGGGGGACATCCCATGGCAGAGAAACCTTATTGACTCAAACATAGAAAAGTCTAAGTTGAAGATGTGGGGAAATCCCCCCCTCGATGGCAATATTTTTATGGCATCGTTTCCAAGACACTATTGTATCAGACTCATAAACTTGATTGTCCATTTCATTGTGCTTGGTGCTGATGAAGCAAAGATTTCCTTCTTTGTGTATCTTCTTGGTATACCAAAGCATATCCTTTTTGTCATTGTGAAGTAAAGTATCCAATTCTAGGCAAGGTCTTACCACATGGGCAGTGTCTAATGTCTTACAAGGTTTGACAAATAGACTCAAACAAGTAGAACTTGAGAACATCTAAGTCATCTCCATAAATGCAAAGTACAATGACACCCATGAGTTCCATAACTAAGTTCTAATGCTCAACCAAAGTCAATATACTAAAAACTTTTAGTCGAGGTCAAAAGCCCCAATTTTTAGTTGACTCGATCAACCATTAAGACCACCAAACTATCAAATCTACAACCAGAGATAGATGGAACTTGGAGCCCCAAATTTGCACTAATGGAGTCGACTTTCAGAGGGCTTTTGGCACAAAAATGAAGCTCTATTACTAGAGGTCATCCACCAGGAAGCATAGGCAAAATGTTGCGCAGATTTGTTCGAGGAAGAAGCTTGAAAAACCATCAAACAAATGCTGATTTCTCCCTCGATTCTAGACTAAATGAGCTCAACTTTCGATTATGAGCAGCTCAAGTCATTGGCCAAGCATAAATAGAAGCAATTTTGGAATGGTGCATCATAGCATCAGAATTTGTCGAAAGTTTCCCGATCAAAGATCGTGTCGACACAAGCTACAACATCAAAATGTCGAGAAGATCTCCAAGTTAGACATGCTCCCTATAGAGGTGGATCTATAGCAAAAAGGGCTTGAGCAATGGTTGCTCTAAGAAGGAGAATTCGAGGCTCCAAGTTCAGGCCAAAAGAGGGGAAAATGGTGGAAGCATGAGGAAGAAGAAGGAATCTATTGGAATCTAGACTTCTAGGCTACTAGGGGCTAGAGTA
Source organism: Dipteris shenzhenensis (assembly GCF_047967505.1). Taxonomy (NCBI): domain Eukaryota; kingdom Viridiplantae; phylum Streptophyta; class Polypodiopsida; order Gleicheniales; family Dipteridaceae; genus Dipteris; species Dipteris shenzhenensis. The sequence continues at coordinate 57,429,170 of NC_141598.1, forward strand.
GCATTCTAGGGAGCTCAAGGAGGCTAGTAGGGACATGCTAGGCTTTGATACCAGAGAGCATCTCTAGATCCACTAATTGCTCCACTGATCTCTCAATCAGGTCCATGATTCTCTCAATCACACCTACTAGAACCTTCTACCACCTAACTTGGTCACAGTAACCACCCTTGAGGGGGGGTAGAAGGGGGGGGGGGCACTATGTAAAAACCCCATATAGTACATGAGATCAATTGGTTTAAAAAAAACACCCTACCTACGTATTTTGATAACCTACATACACCCTTTCTATAAATTTTGAGATGATTAAAGTATCCCTTATGTATGGAAATTCTCACTTTTTGAATTAAAAATCCCCTTATGTATGTATATTTTCTATAACTCAATAAAAATATTAAACCCCTTTTGTCAATTGCACATGCTATCTTACATATTTCTTAGTGCCCCCCCAGGTAACCACCATGTGGTGACAAACACAAACACACACTGACCTTGTACCCCTTGGTACAACCCCATTACATCAATTTGTCCCAACATTTAACTCTCTTGAGACTGTGCTAAAAACCATCCTCATGTGTACATCCAACGTACAAAATTACAACTTCAATCTCAGTATAGATTCAATGAGCAACTAGCATCGAGCAAAATGAGAACATGAATATATTCTTGTTCTCTCACCAACAATTATCTACCTGTATCCTCAAAATTAATGGTAGGTGACCTTTCCCTACATGCACAGTGTGAATTGCCTGCATGATGGAATTTATAACTTGATTGTTGTCATGTGGATGCAAGGAATGAATCCATACATCTACAAAAAACTTAAATCCATGCACTAGTGCATCTCTAAAAAGTGTTTTCCTTGTAGCTTAGGTGGAGTAGCCAGAAGTTAATGCAATATTGTATTCTAATCCATACCTCTACAATAAGGCACATGCACTTGTCCGGATGAAAAATAGCTTGCTCCTTCCAAAGTGCATATTTTTGTCTTGCATGCCAAACAAGTCCATGATGATACTAGCGCTGCTTTTTGTATGATTCCCATTCCTCTAGACCAAGCGCACTCTCAAGTGCTCGCTTTAAATCATCACACTCATTGCACTTTGACATTTTCTACAACTTTGGGATTTTAATATGTCCAAATTTCTTGTGCAAAATAAAATGCAAAGTATGAGAAGAAGACTTGGATTTCCCTCTTTCCCTTTTCTTTTATCTAATGTAGTCAAATACTTCTTTTTTCTTCTCACGGGGGTCAAGCTGCAAGTAGCCCAAGATCGGCCTCACCACTCCAAGTTTTAAGCTGCATATAGGGGGTTTGAGCCCTAAATAGTTTCGGCCTCAGAGGCTCGAGGCTAACACAAGCACTATTTAGTGCTTGAATATGGCTAACACAAGTGTTATTTCTTACACAAGGAATGGAACAGTAGGGGAGAGATGGAAAGGATAGCAAATATGCCTTGGCTGTGAAGAGAGTGGGAGAGAAGGAAGGAGTCTCACTTGCAGCTTTCTTACATACATAATGGGGGAATATACACAAAGGTGGAAGCTGAAAACAGTTTTCCTCTTCTTAGTTGTGAAAGCCAAAAGAACTCTTTCTCAGTACAAAAGAATAGGTGAACCCTATATGTGGGTCTCAAACCAAACTCAGCTAACTAAGGTGGCATACTAACTGAGCCACTAACTAGAGTACATAAAGATAGCTGTCATCTAGCTATTATTCATGAGCAGTGTACCAATTGCATCTACAGCTAACAAGTCGATGACATAAATGCACAACGATCACCCTGGCATATCACGAGTGGTTCTCGATATCTCAACACTCCCCCTCGAGCTCAATCCCAATTCTTGCACACCAAGAAGGTCTCTAAACTTGCGTAGCTTCTCTGCACCCAATGCCTTTGTGAATATGTCACCTACCCGATCCTCTGTGCTGACATAAACTAGATCAATAAAACCTACTAGAACCTTCTCCTGCACATAGTGATAATGCACCTCAATGTGCTTTGTTCTACCATGATAGACTGGGTTATTTGCCAAGTGTATACTGCTCATGTTGTCACAATAAATGACAATTGGCCCATCTGTAGACTGATGCATATCATAAAGTAGCTTATGCAACCAAGCTACCTCACATGCAGCCATTGAGGCACCCCTGTACTCTGCCTATGCTCGACAAGGCAACTGTAGGCTGTTTCTTGCTGCTCCAAGTGACTGCAGTACTCCCAAAAGGAACACATATCCACTAGTAGATTGTCTATCAGAAATACTACCAGCCCAATCAGCATCAGTGTATCCATGCACTGTATCTGAACCCCAGTCTCATAAAGTAGTCCATACTGCAATGTGGACTTCACATACCTCAGTATGCATCTAGCCGCATCCAAATGCGGTTTCCTTGGAGCCTGCATAAACTGACTTACCAACCCAACAGCATAGCTCAAGTCTGGCCTGGTAATAGTCATATAAATCAAACTTCCTACTATGCGTCTGTACATAGGAGGGTCTTCCAGAAGCTCACCTGCATTTGCGCTCAACTTCACATTCTTCTCCAAAGGAACTAAAATAGGCTTACAGCCTGTCATCCCATATTTGGACAGCATGTCCAATCCATACTGCCTCTGCAAGAGCCATATTCCACTTGTGGATCTAATCACCTCAATTCCCAAGAAGTAATGTAGCTCTCCCAAATCCTTCATCTCAAACTTTTACTTCAATAGCATTTTCACATGAAGGATATCTTCATCACTATCACCTGTGATGATCAAATCATCAACACCATGCTCTGAGTGCTTGCCTCAAGCCATACAAGGCTTTTTTCAATCTGCAAACAAACTCAGGATGAACAGCATGAACATAACCTGGTGGCTGCTCCATATAGACCTCTTCTTACAAATCACCATGCAAGAAAGCATTCTTTACATCCATCTGATGTAAAGACCATCCCTTTGATGTAGCCATAGCAATGACTGCTCTTACGGTTGCCATCCTTGCAACCGGACTGAATGTTTCTTCATAATCAATGCCATATGTTTGTGCATACCCTTGACAACTAATTTTGCCTTGCATCTATTCATAGAACCATCTGCATTGTGCTTCACCTTATAAACCCACTTGCAGCCAATTGCATTCTTGTCTTTAGGCAAAGGCACCAATTCCCATGTAGCATTTGCTTCCAAGGCATCCATTTCTTCATCCATGGCTTTCTCCCATTTTTCTTTTCCCATGGCTTGCTCAAAAGAAGTGGGTTCTGGTTCGTGAATGGCTATAACTCCATCATATTTCAGCCTATCCACAGGATATCTAGCTCTGGTAGACCTGCGCAAAATAGGCTCACTACCAGGTGCTCTCAAAAGATCCCTTGTCTTCCTTACTCTAGGTGTAACAATAGAAGGAATACCCAACTCATCATCAAGGCTCTGTTCTAAGCCACTGGATTCACCATCCACATAAGAGTGACCTACATTCACATCAACCATGGGCTGATCTACTTTCTCTTTTCCCTTTCCTGATACTTGCATACCACTATCTGCGTTGCTTTAAGGAGATCCTCCTTATCTCAATCTGCTTGTCCATGGTGAAGTATGTGAATCACTGCTAGAGGACACTACAGGTCCACTAATATTTTGTAATTGCTGCTGTGAATTCTGTGTAGCATTACCATTTTGTGCATCTACATCATCAATCACATTTATTGGTTTATACCAGCTGCTCATCTCATAAAAAACATCTCTGCTCATTGTAAACTTACGAGTAGAAGGGTTATAGCATCTATACCCTTTCTGCTGCAGAGAATAACCAATAAAGATGCACTTCTTAGCTTTTGGATCCAACTTGGATCTCAACTCATTTGGCACATGAACATAAGCAATGCAACCAAAAACTTTCAAATGAGAAATATCTAGTTTCCTACCAATATACCTCTCCTCTGGCATCATGCCATGTATTGCTGTAGTGGGAGTCCTGTTCATTATGAGTTCATTATGTAGACTACTGTAGCAACTGCTTCAGCCCAATAATAATATGGCAGGCCTTTTTTGTTGAGCATGGCACGAGATACCTCTCCAATATGCCCGTTTTCCTTTCTGCAAGTCCATTTTGCTATGGGGTATGACTACATGAATATTGTTGCTTTATGCCATGCTCCTGCAGGAACCTTGTAAACTCATTTGAGAGGCACTCTCCCCCTCCATCTGACCTTAGGCATTTTATTTGCAATCCTGTTTCTTTTTCAACCATAGCTTTAAAAGCTTTGAAATGCCCAAACACTTCACTTTTCTTTTTCATAAAATACACCCAAACTTTTCTACTGTAGTCATCAATAAAAGTGATAAAATAATCAAAGAGGTCATGGTGGATGGCAGAGAGGCCAAAATGCAAACAGCAATGTTGAATGCTACTACTATGGTAAAATGGGTCATATGGTTAAAGACTGCTATAAAAAGCAGAATGACATCATGATTGGAAAATTGCAGCAAGGCAATTATGCATCCTCTAGTAGACAGGGTGATGACATAAATGAGCATTTGTTTATGGTGCAGCACATGACCAATTCTGTGACAAGTACAGAAGAAATCAATGATGTGTGGTATGTTGACTCAGGTGCGCCAAACCACATGACAAGTCATACAAAATGGATGCAAGATGCAAGGAAAATGGAAAGACCAGGATTTGTGGAGACTGGTGAGATACTACACATCCTATTGTGTAGATTGGTAAAATTCCTTTGTCTATGCAGGATGGGAAAAAGAAATACCTGTTTGATGTATTTCATGTCCTGAATATCACCAAGAACCTGGTTTTCGTTGGTCAAATGGTTGAGCAGGGCTTGCAGGTCAGATTTAATCCTCATGGATGCTTTGTTGAGGATATGAAAAATAAAGGTTACTTGATAGCAAAAGGGAAGAAGAAGGGCAGGATGTTTACGTTGGATGTGGACATGCTTGAATTGAGTGCAGCAATGTTTGCACATGGGACCAGTGTAGTTGTAGATATTGATATTTGGCATAAACGCATTGGTCATGTTAATGTATAGTGACTTAAATTAATGCAGGCCCAAAATATTGTTGCAGGATTGCCTCAATTCAAGGTTGCAAAAATGCATAAGGTATGTGAAGCCTATCAATTTGGAAAACAGGCAAGGAAACCATTTCCTAGACATCTCCCCCTGCCTCTAAAGTTACCATGTCCTCCTCCACAGGATTGGTTTTCTTGAATTTGCTGCATATTCTGATTTCTACCATGGCCTCCAAATCAGCCTGCTCTATCTCTGCCTCTACCTCTTCCAACATTTGAGTAGAAGACAGTTCTTTTGAAGTTCCTCCTGAAGAAGATGCACCACCATCTCTCTGCTCTTCAGAAATTAGAAGAGCAATCAACTCCTCAAAATCAGAAAAATTCTCACGGACGGCAATGGATGTCCGGAATCGTGCATAATCCTTTCCTAGACCATTCAAGGTCACAGAAACTAAATCATCATCTTCCACTGGTGACCCAATGGAAGCAAGTGCATCTGCAATCTTCTTCACCTTCATGTGGTAGTCATTGATGCTCATATTTTCTCTTTGCACATTATGCAACTCCTGCTTGAGCTACATTTTCCTGGCTTGCGTATTTGTGCTATACATTTTTGTCAAAGTATCCCACGCCTCTTTGGCGTGCTTGCATCCTGAATATGCACAATCATAGAATCTGAAATACTGATAGATAGCCAGTACATAACTTTTCTGGCTCTCTCATGCCAGCCTTTAAATGCCTGCAACTCCTGTTGATTGGGAACATTAGGAATAACTTGTTCTTGTTCAACTCCAGTAATGAACTCCCAATACCCTTTTCCCTTAAGGAAATTCATCATTCTAAAATTCCATGCTTGGAAGTTGTTCTTGTCAAGCTTTTCAGTGACAATCTATGAAAGAGCATCAGATGCCATTACAAAACACTGCAAAAAAAAACACAACTTCTGCCTCACAAGGGCAAATCTGCAAAACTGACAAAAGTGGTATTTGACCACACAGTCACTTCCTAGTGACAATTTTGCATCAACAGGCAATAAGAATGATTCAGTCACTCCTAATATCTCTGCGCACAGGCATACGATGTAATTTCTATGGCAACTTTTCACCGACCTACAGAACAGTGGTCGCACAACAAAAACAAGGCGCTTTTCTGAGTGCCTGCAGAAAATTTCCGCCACCAAAACGGGCCCCAAAATGGCCTCAAATCAAAAAAATAATGTCACCAAGGGCTTCACCATGTCCCGTAGCATATATTGCCCTCTTGCCGCATGGCGAAGGGCATCCCAATCTGAGACAGTGCACTCTTGCACTTTTCGGCTGTGCTACCTGTAGAGATTTGCTCCCAAACTCGAAAAAGGAAAGCAACACTGATCCTCTTACCAAGACACCACGAACTTGGTTTGCTTTCTTGAGCTCCTTACCACGAACCGAGCTCTGATACCATGTGAAGAGAGTGGGAGAGAAGGAAGGAATCTCACTTGCAGCTTTCTCACATACACAATGGGGGAATATACACAAAGGTGGAGGCTAAAAATAGTTTTCCTCTTCTTAGTTGTGAAAGCCAAAAGAACTCTCTTAGTACAAAAGAATAGGTGAACCCTATATGTGGGTCTCAAACCAAACTCAGCTAACCAAGGTGGCATACTAACTGAACCACTACTTAGAGCACATAAAGATAGTTGTCATCCAGCTATTATTCATGAGCGGTGTACCAACCTCATCTATAGCTAACAAGTCAGTGACATAAATGCACAACGGTCACCTTGGCATATCATGAGTGGAGCTCGATATCTTAACATTGGCACCCTACGGGCCCAAGAGCATTTTAATGTAAAGAAAGGGAGAGTGCTAAAAGGAAAAGGTTTGGCCCTCCCTTCAAAAGGTGACTTGTATAAAAGGCCAAATGGTTGACTTTGGTCTTCATTGTTATATGCACAAGTTTGAAATACAAGCTCCCTCTTCTCTTTCAAGAGTGTCTTTGGATGTTATCTTGTCTCCTTCATAGTGCCTTTTTGTTTGCTATTCCATCCCCCTTCACTCTCTCTTCCCCTTCTCCTTCTCCCTCCCTTCGTCCCTTTCTTCTTCCCTCTTCCCTTTCCCCGTTTCTCTCGCTGCGACAATCTAGAAGCCGCTTGCATGACACAAGTGGACGGCTCATGCTTGCATCGCTCTTACAAGGAAGTAGCTTGGAGTGGAGGCTCCAACGGCATCCCTTCAACATCCCCACAAAACATGAGTCATCGTTAAGACCACATTTTTGGTGCTATTGCCGAGGAATGGAGGTATGCTTCTACATTTGCACTTGATTTCTATCATAATCTACCCATTGCACAAGGCTTCAAGCTTAACTTGGAGCTTTATTAGTGGAGTTTTAGTTGAGGAACGAGGAAGGAAGTGTGAGTTGGAAGGAAAAGCGACGGAAAACTGTCATTTATGAGTTTAGGAAGGTTGTTTTTGAGGTTTGTTTGAGTTTTGAGATGATAGGAATGTAGTTTCTCAAATTGCTAAGGTGTGTATGTTGTCAAATCTCACAAAAAACAACCAAGAATGAAGAATCAAGCTGCATTTTGAGGTTGCTTTGTGTGTTAACAGTCACCCCTCAAGAAATCTTTCATTTTGGCACTCAAATGTTGTTTTTCTTTCAGGTTTTTTGCATTGAGTAGGTTAGCATCCCCCTAACACAAAAAAACCTGAACAAAAACTCCAAATCTGTCAAAAAGCATCAAAAAATTAGTCAGTGACATAGCACATTTCTATCCCCACAAGTCTACTACTGACCATAGCCATAGCCGTATCTCGCCAGTCAAACTTCGTTGACCCGTGGCCATAGTGCCTATCCCCACGATGTAACTTCTGGCCATGGTCTAACCCACCGCCCTAATTAATGCATGTCAAAGTTAGCTATCCCATCAGTTTGATAGATGTTGACTCGTGGCCTTAGCGCTACCCCTATGATCATTGCTATAATATTATCCCGTCGATTGGTGCCCTCAATTAGCCTTATGTTCGTGGCTATATACGTATCCCGCTGATCCATATATCCCACCGACTGGCATGGTAAGCTCATCCCCGCAACCGTTGCCATCTTGCTACCCCCACGCCTGTCGCTATACCAGTATCCCACCGACCTTGTTATCCCACCGATCGTTGTCTTATCTCATCTCTACAACCATGGGGATATCACCTATGTCCTATCCCACCAACCAATGAGTTAGGTACTGTCCTATAACCATTGCCATCTTGCTACCCGCACGCCTGTCACTATACCATTATCCCGCTAACCCTGTTATCCCTCCATCCCTATGACCATCGGGATACCACCTGCATCCTATCCTGCCAATCGATGAGTTAGGCACTATCCTACCGCCCGTTGCTATATCGATATCCCACCGACGGGTGCGTTAAGCTATCCCTATGACAGTTATCATAGCACTATCCCTACAACCGTGGGGATACCTCTGGGGTAGTCCAGAAAAAATTACAAAATTACAGTTCAGCTTGAGTGTGCCCTATTAGAGGTCTCATACATGCACTTGCACTCTGGAAGAATTTTGTCCAAGAATCTCGTGCCTAAAGACAGTGCTTTGAGCTATGCTCAACCCATCTTCTGCCCTAGCTGGGGATCAATCGGATCTGGAAGCTCGATTCCTAGTTCCCACTCCGTAATAGGACCTCGACAAGAGGATCCATCTAGCTCCGACGAGACGGAGAGCTTGGATGATGTGATGCAAGACCCCTCGAGTCCAAGGGCTTTCGAAGCCCCTTCATTAGTGTGGCCTCTCCCAACACTCCTGCTCCTTTTGTAGTGTCCAGGTAAGAGGTACATTCTCCAACATTTTTGGATGTTTAGGCCGAATAGATTCGGTAGACATGGAGAACCCCTTTGCCGACATGTCAGCGAGAAGGGAAGGTCAGCAACAACCAGCTCCTGAAATGTAGACAGGGACTGAAACCACGTTTGTGGACCCACCATGACCTTCCTCCTTCACAAGGCACCCTCAATGCAAATGCATGGATGATGAAGATCGATGGATGAGGGACTTCTGAGGACAATACCCTAGCTGAGGACATGCGAGGCTCTCAAGGAGGGGTGTCTTATGAACCCCCAACCGTCCCTGTGCCATTGACCTTTGCCAACTATGTGGCCCCACAAGTTCCACCCTATCACCCATTGCACGGAGCTTCCGTGCTAATGCCCCATGACCCACCCGCTCTAGGAGTCCTACTGTTTCCACCCATATCTATTGCTCCAATGAATGTAGGCCTTGTCTCATCCGTCCCAATGCCGGTACTAGCAACTCAATGGATTCCACCACTAGGGCTAGGCTTAAGGCCACCCCTACATCTCGTTAGGCCCATAATGGTGCCGCCTCCACCAGTTGCCCAGAGAGTGCTGACAAATGAGGCAATGCCCTAGGAAGGGGGGCCACACCACCTCCACCCGTCCTTGTGTTTCCCGCAAGGATCACGAATCCCTCAAAGAGTCGACCCATAGCCATCTCCAAGTTAATGATCAATTTTTTTGGGGAAGGAAACCCAGTCTCCCATGTGGAGAGATTTGGGCAAATATGTGAAGCCTTTGGAGCTCCCGGAGATCTAGAAATGGCTAATGCATTTGGTCTCAGCTTGGATGGCAAAATAGTGGTATAGGGCTCTCACACCGGAAGAAAAAGTAAATTGGGAGATGCTGAGAAAAGACTTCATTGTGGGGTTCAACCCCAGTGGACATAAATGGAGCCCGCTTAACCAGTTATATGAGGTGAAGCAGAATGACAACGAATCCCTTCAGGATTACATAGCTAGAGTCAAGTACCTCAATTCTTGTTGCGAACCATATGAGCGGATGAGTGACAAACGATTGTTGCCCCGCTTTCTCATTGGATTGGCAGACCCGAAGCTGCAAGACCACCTGATGGTATGAATCCTACCTCCTTCAACCTATGCAGTAAGGTGGATATCCATATAAGTGATAATATGATGGACAAAGCTAACTCAAATAAAACCATGACTCCATTAGAAGTATCACCATTGGTCAGGTCTTCCAGTGTGGAGACGATCAAGAAGGAGACCAACGAGGCCAAGGGCTTGGATATGAGTGAGCTAGCCTCAAATTTGCTGAATCAGCTAGGCCAACAATGGAGGTTAGAAACCTCCAAGGAGGTGCCTAGCAACCCCCACTTGTTTCCACAAAGAGACAACGTTTGGTGCGGGGCATGCAATGGCAACCATCCCTCCAATGAGTGTCCTCACCTGAGGGCAAGGTCAGCCCTCTACTGTGCACATTGTCATAGATGGGGAAACCACAATACCTCTCAATGTCGATTTCCAAAGTCCCTGCCCCAACCCATGTATCAAATGAGACCCCCATTAGCCTTGATGGCTCTGCCAGATCCTATGAATGCACAAGGTGCCCCTTGGCTAGTTCAAGCTAGTACAGGGCCCAATCGGCTCCGTTACTGCTACCCATACTGGGTCTTCAACCTCCACTACCTTGTATAGCTCTGGTCAATCAAGTATTGGTAGAGGAAGTGCCCGATGATTGGGAGGAGATGAATCTAGACCACGAACCCCTCAACTACTACCCCTATGAGAAAGGAAGTGGCACCCTAAGTCACTTGCAAGAGGATCAGCAAGTCCCTGTGTTCCAGACTGCTCCCTTGAACTCACGGGCTAGAGACCTAAAATCTGTTGCCCGAAGACCCTCGATCCAATGCTATACCTGCCAGGGCCCACACAGGGCAAGTGAGTGCCCCTACAAAGGTACTTTGAGCCCTCTAGTGTCATGCTTCAAGTGTTAGGGGCCGCATTTCTTGAAGGACTACCACTATAGGGGTCTTACCGCAGCCGTTCCTCCCATGATCGGCCCTACACCCTTGTGTGTGGGGTGCGGAATCAAGCATTTGTTCAAGGATTGTCCCTTCAGAAGACTGACAACCCCAGTCACCCCGCTTAAGAGTATCGGCCTTAACTTGCTCAAGGCTAGGTCATCGCAATACCCTCAAAAGTCATCACAAGAATGCAAGCCAAAGCCATAGGTCGGGCAATGAGGAAACATGCAAGGAAGGATAAAGGGCTCCTACTACAAGACCCTGAGGCTCCTCAACATCCACAGACCCGGTCTAAGAAAGCCATACGGGTAGGTAATGGGTTTGACCAAGTGCTCATCTAAGACGGCGGTTCCAATAAGGAGACAGCCACCCTTGCCATATCCTCTACCTCAGAACATGCTTCCACCAGGGTGACCCAGAAGTACCTCCGAGCTGAGGTGTAAACAAGCTAGTGCATGCCCAAGGCCTAGCACCCCCGGCCCCCTATAAGGAAACCTATCCAGACCCAATCCTAGAGAAACAATATGTAATAGAGGGTCAAAACTTGGTACGGGATTACTAGGAAATGTTTGAGCATAGAATCAAGGCGAGGGATACCATCCATCTAGCCAACCTAACTAGCCACCAAGCAGCAAAGGTGCTCAAAGTGTCGGAAAGGGTGGAAGAAGAGGAATGTTTCAGCTTTGATAAGTCAAAGGCTCCAGATCTAATGCAAAAAATGTTCCAGGAGGACCCAATATTGCAAAACCTATAGGAAGAAGGAGACCTTTACGGTTTTGAGAACCTGCTACTATCAGTGGAAGGAGAGTCCACACAGGAACCGTGCTATAGTGCATGGTCTGACAAGATAGGACAGTATCTTGTCACTATTGGTTTTTAGATTTCCATGGCAGATTTCTCACTTTATGTGAGAAAAACAAAGAAAGGTATTATGCTGCTTGTCATTTATGTTGATGATTTGATCATCACAAGTGATAGTGATGAAGATATCCTTCATGTGAAAATGCTATTGAGGTAGAAGTTTGAGATGAAGGATTTGGGAGAGGTGCGTTACTTCTTGGGCATTCAGATGATTAGATCCACAAGTGGGATATGGCTCTTGCAGAGGCAGTATGGATTGGACATGCTGTCCAAATATGGGATGATAGGCTGTAAGCCTATTTCAGTTCCTTTGGAGCAGAATGTGAAGCTAAGTTCAGATGCAGGTGAGCTTTTGGAAGACCCTACTATGTACAGACGCATAGTAGGAAGTTTGATTTATATGACTATTACCAAGCCAAATTTGAGCTATGCTATTGGGTTGGTAAGTCAGTTTATGCAGGCTCCAAGGAAATCCAATTTGGATGCAGCTAAACACATACTGAGGTATGTGAAGTCCACATTGCAGTATGGACTATATGTGCCAGATATCAGAGGAACTTGTTGGTCCGTTTCTGCGATCACAGATCATGACCTCAAAGTTCACTTCGACAAGAATGGCACACAGATTTTTGATCTTCAAGGGAAGGTCGTTGGTAAAGGTACACGGCGCAACAACTTTTACGAACTCTTAGCTTTCAGTGCTCGAGTGATGTGAAGAACACTAAGTTGTGGCATGAGAGGTTTCGTCATCTAAACCTTAGTTCTTTGAAGGAGATGCATAAAAGTGGAATGATTGCAGACCTACCAAAAATTTTAGATCTGCCCGATGTATGTGAAGCTTGCATGATGGGCAAGCAGCATCGGCAACCCTTTCCTAAAGAGGCTAGCAGGGCAAAGGCTCCTCTAGAGCTCGTTCACACGGACCTCTACGGAAAGATGGAGACAGAAGCTTTGGGTGGTTCCTACTACTTCATGACACTAATCAACGACTTCAGTAGAAGGATATGGATATACTTCCCGAAGACTAAAGACGAGGCTTTTAGTAATTCAAGGAATGGCATGTAATGGTCGAGAAAGAATCGGGGAGGAAGGTGAAGAAGTTGAGATCAGATAGAGGTGGAGAGTTCACATCGACTGAATTCGAAAGTTACTACAAAAGTCACGGAATCAAGAGGCAGAAACCCCCGCCACATACATCACAGCAAAATGGAGTAGGAGAGCACAAGATGCACGTCATCTATGAAATGGGCAGGAGTATGATGAAAGGGAAAGATTTGCCAAAGGCTTTCTGGGCTGAAGCATGTAACACTGCAGTTTACATTGTGAATCGTAGCTACACGAAGGCTGTGAACGGGATGACTCCATTGCAGGCCTTCTCTCATAAGAAACCTTCAGCTGCACATTTCAAAGTTTTTGAATGTGACTGTTTTGTGCATGTCCCTAATGCTAATAGGACCAAATGGGAACCGAAGAGCCAGAAGTGTATTTTCTTAAGCTACAATGAAGAGGCGAAGGGTTACCGTCTCTATAACCCTGTTACCAAGAAGGTAATTGTAAGTCGCGATGTGGTCTTCTCAGAATAGCCGCATCCATTGGAGGAGGATGCTTCCTTCCCAGATAACCACGACCAGGATATCCATCCAGTACAACCACCAACAGTAGACCAAACTCCCCCAACGGTGCTTGGGAGGATTCAAGATAAAGAAGAGGAAGAAGTCTGCAGAACCACAACGGCAACGGCCATTCCCGAAGTGGGTAAAGCAGCTTTTGGACAGCAGAGAACCTCCAGCCATTGAGGAGGAACCATCCGAACACTGCCGGTCCAAGAGATTAGAGGAGCAAAGAAGGACACAGGAACACTTGTCAACTGCGCATTGATGATAGAGGTGATCCGTGCTGAAGAACCCAAGTGTCTTGAAGAGGCACAGGGTGATGATAGGTGGATGGAGGCTATGCAGTCGGAGTATGGCTCCATAATGAAGAACAACACTTGGGAGCTTGTGGATCGACCACCAAAATGCAAGGTAATCGGCACCAAGTGGGTGTACAAGACCAAGTACAAGTCCGACGGCATGTTGGAAAAGTAAAGGCTCGGCTCATGGCAAAAGGATTTGCACAAGTATATGGTTTTGATTATCAAGATACTTTTGCTCCCATACTTCGACTAACCACAATTCGTAGTGTTTTGGCTTTAGCTGCCCACGGAAGTTGGCCCGTGTTTCAGATGGATGTAAAATCTGCCTTTCTAAATGGTGATCTCAAGGAGGAGGTATACATGGAACAACCACTAGGTTTTGAGATCCTCAGTTCAAAAGGTAAAGTCTGTAAACTAAAGAAGGCACTTTACGGGCTGAAACAGGCCCCACGAGTGTGGTACCAGCGAATTGATGCCTACTTTCTGTAAAACGGGTTTAGGAGGAGCCCATCTGATGCAAATTTGTATATCTTCAAAGAAGGAGGCAAGCGTATGATCGTGGTCCTTTATGTGGATGACCTTGTCATAACAGGGAACCATGAAGAGAAGATCTCGCAGACAAAGCATTTGCTAGGAAGAGAGTTTGAAATGACATACCTCCGACTGATGCATTTCTGTTTGGGGATTGAAGTTTGGCAAGAGCCGAAATAGATCTTCATTTCACAGCTGAAGTGAGAGATACTGAATGCATTTGGCATGGCTGAGTGCAAGACAGTTGGTACCCCTATGGAGGTTGACGTGAATCTCTCAAACAAGGATTCATCGCCACTGGTGGATGAAGAGAAGTATAGAAGGCTTGTGGGCAACTTGATTTACTTGTGCAACACACGGCCGGCAGCTTTGCGACTGGTGTACTAAGCAAGTTTTCCAATAAGCCCCGGGAGAACCATTGGAGGGCAGGGATGCAGGTGCTGAAATACATTAAAGGCACACTTGATTATGGCATCACCTATACCAAGGGCAACATCTTGATCGGATTCTATGCCTCGGATTGGGCAGGAGACATGGACAGCAGGAGATCAGTGACAGGTTATTATTTTTCAATTAGATCTGGAGCTGTGTCATGGGTCAGTATGAAGCAACCCATAGTTGCTCTTTCTTCTATCGAGGCCGAGTACAAATCACCATGCTTTGCTTCTTGCGAGGCAGTGTGGTTGAGGAGGATTTTAGGGGATGTTGCTCTATTTTGTGCACCGGTTCTATCGTGTGGTCGGTGGCCTATTTCGAGACCGACCCCCAGTCGACCATTTTGGGTAGACTGGGTTGGTCACCCAATTGAGCCCAACCGACTACGACTGGTGGCTATATAAGAGCAAGCCCATGAAGCCCATTTCATCTTGGCTACAACAACCCTCATTCCTTAGCATTCAGCCTCCGTCTTCTACTGTTTCCTGCTCGCCATCGAAGCTTCTTTCACAGGAGCACATAGTTGGGAGGCAGTGCCATCTATTGTATCAGTTCTACAATAATCAAATTTTTTATTCTCCATACTATCTGGTTTTCTCTCTTGCCTACGAGATCCTGTTATCTGTTGAGCACAGACTTTGTATTGTTTTCTTACACATAGCACTAACCTTATAGAGTGCTATAAAGGAAAGGGTTAGATCCCCTAACCCTAACCCTAAAAGGGTTTGTATATATTCTATTTTTTCAACTAAATCTACTGTACAGTTACTCATTTGTGGTGTGCTCTCTAGCTATGCTCTCTCTCCTCATCTCCACTCTTCTCCTCTCCCCTCTTCATATTTTGTCATGGTATCAGGGCTCCCTTGCCTTCCGCTGAGGCATTGCGATTCTTGAAAGTGTGAGAGAGATTGTGAGAATGAGAGTTCTCGAGTGTTCTTGTGAGAGTTCACTTCCGTAGAGAATTTCCATACATTGAGAGAAATTTTCTGTCATTGCTTAAGAGATTTTCGTTAATCTCCTTCCATTTGATTCATTGTTTCATTGAGAGATTCATTGTTTGTGAGAGATTTGAGAGAGTGATCTTCTTTGAGAGACTTAGTGAGTTCTTTGAGAGCTTCTTGCGAGAGAGGGAGAGTTCCTGAGATTTCTAAGAGGAAATCTATCTTTAAGAGCTTCTAGGGAGTGTAAGAGAGAGGAGTGAGATCTGTAGCTTCTCAGCCAGCTCCAGCTCTAGCCTAGCTCAAGCATAATGAGCTGCCAAGGGCCAAGGCAACAAGTCTGCAGATCCTCAACTACTCAAGGGCTTAGCTCTATCTAAGGCATTCCAACCCAAGAAAGTGACTCAAACCTTGCATAGATCTAGCAGCCCTACAGTAGCTTCAGTGCAACAGCACCCTACGACTGCAGTTTGTGAGCCTCCAATGACGGTCAACCACAGCGAGCCTCGTAGTCTCCAATGACAAAAGCAACACGAACAAGCTCCTGGCCATCGACCTCTACAACCAAGAAACAATGTCTCTGTGACAGCGCTCCTTCCAACGAGCAACACCCTCTTGGTAGCCCTACAGCACCAGCGACTCCTGTAGCTCCCTCATACGAGATTATAGACAGCAGCACAACTACAGCCTCCAGCATGTCGACGGCTCCTCCAACGCCTTCTGCAAGATTCACAGCAGTGTGCTAGTAGCCCACAATGCACTGCTCCAAGCTTGAGAGGCCTTGCAACGAACGAGCTCCATCTCCATGGACTCCAAGCGGACCTCCAACGAACGCTGAACCCCAGCGACTCTCCCCTCTTCATATTTTGTCATGGTATCAGAGCTTCTACAACACCAACGTGCAGCCTCACCAAAATGCCAACCAATGACTACTGGCTCACAACCGCTCTCTAGCTCGCAACGAAAGCCTTAAACAAAGCGCGATTCAACACCGTCTTCCTTAGCCAACGTGCTCCTCCGCGACGGCATCGGCATCTTCGACGGAATCATCAAGATTTCGAAGTATCCGTAGATTTTGACGAATCTTTTAGATTCTGGTGCCTCACCTCGTGACATGTGGCACCATAGTGACCCTCCTTATCTCTAACCTTATCTCCAACCCAAGGTTGGTTCTCACACTGCCATGTGGCATACATCTAACCACACCCATGCTTGGTCAGCCTTATGCCATGTGGAGATAAGAGTTAACCTCAGGTCATGTTAACCCCTGGTTAGGACAAGAGTAAGGTTTGGTTAAGAGCTTGACACGTGGCACTCTTATCTCCAAGTGCCACATCATCACATCCGCCACAGTGGCAGCCACATCATCAATGACACGTCATCCTGGTGAGAGTGCTCTCAACAGAAGCAAGAACGGAAGAGGGAGAGAGAGAGATAGAGAGCCACACAAATTTTGGTGGGTGCAGAACACCCTAATCTTCTTTTTTATTCATTTATATATGTGTTTGAGTATTGTACATAACTGGGGTAAAGGCACAGTGACCTTTAACCCCCACAACCTCCCACTTAAAGAACAATGTGCCTTTAAGGGAGAACAACCAGTGAGCATACTATCCAATGCCCATCAATACACGACAATACTCAAACCGCTGACTAGATAGACTCTTCGTCAGCATATCTGCAGGGTTATCATCTGTATGAACCTTGACAAGCTCTATGCGCTTGTCCTCAAGTACCTCCCTGATGAAATGGTACCTGACCTCAATGTGTTTGGTCTTTGCATGAAAGACTGGATTCCGTGCTAGTTGAATAGCACTCATGGAATCACTATGCAATGTCGGTACACCTGTATGAATCCCCAAACCTCCCACTAGCTGATCAAGCCATATAGCCTCCTTACAACCCTCTGTGGCTGCAACATACTCAGCCTCTGTGGTAGACAAAGCAACGCACTTCTGTGCGCGAGACATCTACGACACTTCACCACTTGCAAAGGTGAACACATAACCAAAAGTGGATCTCCTACTATCCACATGCCCTGCATAGTCTGAATCTGTGTACCCAAGTACACGCATGTCTCCTCTACCAAAGCAAATGCACATCTCCTTGGTACCCTTCATGTACCTCATGATGCACTTAATTGCCTCCCAATGCCTCTTTCCTCGATTAGCCATATACCAGCTAACAACTCCCACTGCAAATGCAATGTCTGGTCTAGTAGCTATCATAGCATACATAAGACTCCCAACCGCTGATGCATAAGGAACCTTGGCCATCATGGCCCTCTCCTCATCTGATTTGTGACTATCTGTATGACTCAGTTTCACATATGGAGGCAATGGAGTACTCACTGCCTTCCCCCCCTCCATATTGAAACGCTGCAATACTTTTGTAACATACTCCTTCTGTGAAAGCCAAAGGAGTTTCCTACTCTGATCATGCGTGATGCGCATACCAAGAATATGACCTACAAGTCCCAAATCCTTCATATCAAAGGCCTCATGCAACTTGTCCTTTAATGCATCTAGCTCATAAGTATTCTTGCTAGCCAATAGCATATCATCCACATATAGTGCCATCATTATTAGGCTGTTATCCTTAGCCCTTTTAGTGTAGAGCTAGTGATCAATTTCACTTCTCCTAAAACCCTGGGACTGAATGAAAGCATCAAACTTCTGATACCATTCTCTAGGCACTTGCTTAAGACCATAGAGACTCTTCTTCAGCTTGAACACTAAATGTTCTTTGCCCTTTTCTTCAAAGCCTTCTTGCTGCACCATGTAAATTTCATCATGCAAATCCCCATGCAAGAAAGTTGTCTTAACATCCATCTGCATAAGCTCCATATCCTCTACTGCCTCTAGTCCAAGCATGCATCTAAGTGTGGTCATCTTCACAACCGGAGAGAATATCTCATCAAAGTCCACACCCTTCTCTTGCTTGAACCCTTTAGCGACCAAACGGGCCTTGTACCTAGGCACATCATCACCTGTGACCTTCATTTTGTAGATCCATTTACATGGCAATGCTTTCTTTCCATGTGGCAAAGAAACCAAGTCCCAAGTCTTATTCTTCATAAGTGAACTCATCCCTGATTGCATAGCATACTCCCACTTGTGTTGATCCTCGTGCATCATAGCCTCTCTATAGCAAGAAGGCTCCCCGCAATCAGTAAGCATCACATATCTACCCTTGGAACAAACCTATTAGGCGGTCTAGACACTCTAGATGATCTTCTCAAGGGCATTTCAACTTGCTGTCCCACCTGCATATCAGCCACATTTGGCTCATCATTTCCACCCCAATAGATGATCCATCATCTACCCTTGATTGTATACCTGTGGGAGTACTTGGTGGTACCATTTCTTGCACATTTGGTGCATGGACAGCTTGTTGTCTATCAACATATGCAGGTGGATTCACATCCTGGAAAGTGATTCTCCTCATTTCCACATCCCTCATGGGTGCCTTATGCATCTTCTTCTCATTGAAGACTACATCATGGCTGCATATGATCTTCTTTGCTTTTGGATCCCAGAGACGATAGCCCATCTCTCCACTTTCACCATAACCTAGAAAGATGCATTTCCTAGACTTATGGTCTAGCTTCTTTCGAAGCTCTTTTGACACATGTGCATATGCCTCACACCCAAATATACGCAAATGAGAGTAAGAGGGCTTCTTGCCACTCCATGCCTCTTCAGGAATACCACCATCCAAACTCTTATTAGGTGATCTATTGATCACATGCACTGCAGTCTTCATTGCCTCAGCCCAAAAACCACCAGAAAGACTTGCATTGGAAAGCATGCATTGCTGGATTTTGTTCTGGAGTACGAGGGGATGTGAGCTCCCTCTTAATCCCACGTGTATCACAAAAATACTGAAAGTCATGAGAGAGATACTCTCCACCATTGTCAGTCCATAGGCATTTAAGCGTTCTACCTGACTGATTCTCAACTAAGGCCAGCCATTTCTGAAATACTTGGAACACATCACTCTTCCGAGCTATAGCAGAAGCCCACACTTTCCTAGTTGCATCATCAATAAATGTCACATAGTATTCAGCCCCGCCTAATGACCGTGTAGGCATGGGACCACATACGTCTGAATGCACTAAATCAAGCTTTTCAAACTCTTTCTTTCCCCTTCTTTTATGGGCTGATTTAGTCTGCTTCCCATAGAGACAGTGCTCACAAAATTCAAAATCAGAGAAACTCAAATGCGGTACATAACCCAAACGGCATAAGAGTTTCATTCCATTCTGGCTCATGTGCCCCAACCTGCAATGCCACAAAGAAGTGCTTGGCTGCTCGGTTATTGCAATAACATGATCAAATACCCCTGATACATGTAAGGGATACAAAGTCCCACACTTGGCACCCCTGGCCAAAAGCATAGAGCCCTTCTGAATTTTCCAACTCTGAAAGCCAAAAGTGGTGTGAAAACTAGCATCATCTAGCTGATCCACTGAAATAAGACTCTTGGTCAACTTAGGCACATGTCTCACATGTTTCAAAATAAATGCAGACCCATTTGCAAAAGAAAACTTTGTAACCTACTCCCACTATGTCACATGCATAGTCATTTCCAAGATGCACACAACCTGTCTTTCCACTGTCATAAGTGGAGAACCATTCCCTATGGGGAGTAACATGGAATGAAGCACCAGAATCCAAAATCCAATCCTGGGAATATGCATCATCTGAAGTGGTAAGCAACTCTGCAGATAAACCTAGACATGAAGAGAACGTCATTGTCACTATCATGTGTGACTGCATTGATCTCCTCAATCTTCACTTTTCCTTTGTCCTCCCTTGGACTCTCTTTCTTTTGATTTGCACCCCAATTTGCATTCTTTTTCTTATCCTTTTGCTCTTTTGTCAGCTTGTAGCAATCCTTTTTCATATGGCCCTTCTTGCCACAGTGGTAACACTCAATGTTTCGTGCCCTGGATTTGCTACGAGACTTCCCTCTTTCTTGGGACTTCCCCCTGAACTGTGATCTGCCCCTTTGCACATTTAAGGCTGCATCCTACTTGTTGCCATCCATAGACTTCCGTCTAATCTCCTCGGCCAACAAGCTACCCACAACATCCTCAAATTTCAGTACTCCACCAGGTGCAGAGTTACTGACAACTATACGGAAGGTATCCCATGAGGATGGCAATGAACATAAGAGAAATATTGCCTTAGTCTTCACATCAAAATTCATCTTCTGAGCCTGAAGCTGGCTGAAAATAATATTGAATTCATTCAAGTGAGAAGCAATGGAGACCCCTTCCTTCATCTGCAGCTCAAACAACCTCTTCATGAGGTAAACTTTATTAGAGGCAGTTTTCTTTTCATAAGTGGCACACAGTTTCTTCCACAAATCTTCCATACTCTGCTCATTTACTACTGTGAAATAAACTGACTTTGCAAGATGAAGTCTAATAGTAGATTTTGCTAATGCATCTAACTCATTCCAATCATCCTCAGACATATTTGCATGCTTAGCTTCAATCCCTACCAAGGGTTTAATCTGCTTCTTTTGAATAAGCACATCCCTTATTTGTTCTTTCCACAAAGAAAAGTTTGTCTCATCAAACTTTTTAATGCTTAAAAACTCCTTTTCAGACATGGAAGAGGATGCCATGATGCAAATGAAGCAAAAATCCCAAATGCTAGTGCCTACAAGAGAGAATCACACCAAATACTAGGTGCACCCAAATGTGTATGCCACAATAGAGTGAAATATCCCCAAAACTCATGTCTCAAAGCATCTGACTCATGTGCACGTGATAAGGTTACATATGATGAGTGACCCCCCCGAGCCTCCACCTTTGTGTGTATTCCCCCATTGTGTATGTGAGAAAGCCGCAAGTGAGACTCCTTCCTTCTTTCCCACTATCTTCACATGGTATCAAATCCTGGTTCGTGGTAAGGAGCTCAAGAAAGAAAACCAAGTTCATGGTGTCCTAGTAAGAGGACCAGTGTTGCTTTCCTTTTTCGAGTTTGGGAGCAAATCTCTGCAGGTAGCACAACCGAAAAGTGCAAGAGTGCATTGTCTCAGATTGAGACGCCCTTCGCGGTGTGGTGAGAGGGTAGTATATGTTGCGGTACAGGGCAAAGCCCTGGGTGACTTTATTTCTCTAATTTAAGGCCATTTTGGGGCCTGTTTTGGAGGTGGAAGTTCTGCATCCAGATGAGCAAATCTGGCCCAAAAGAAAATGCCAACTGCAATGGCAATCCAAAATGCCAATAAGTGCCAAATGACTCAAGCATAAACACCGTCCACTGGCATATGCATTAATAATATCTCATCCAAGAGAGCATAGCACTATCAGTGCATTACCTACAATGTGTCAAAGTTGTTCCTCAGCATAAAATAGCATCCATGTGCAAAGCGTCCATAAAAATAGCATCCCACAAGGCAATTTGGGCCTATCAGCGCATCCAATAAGGACCGCAATGCATCCAAATGGCCTATAAATCATCCACTGCAACCCAATGCACACCACAAATGAGCGCACACTACTCAAACTGCAACCAGAGTGATCTGCATAAGGTATGCTCAAGAAATCATAGTCCCACGGTAATGACCGCTGCTGAAAATAGAACCTGAGATGCCTCAAAACATGGGCGCCATTGCATAATCGGACTCAGCAAGAAAATCTGCAAATATCTCTCTTTTACAGGAACTCCAAAATCCCAACCGATGAGTGAGAAATGGGAGTCAACACTTATCCACTGCCATGTGGCATAAATCTAAGGATTCAAAACCTTAGAATGAAAAATGCATAACAGAGAGACGAAATCGAATACACAGAGATCTATAACTCTGAAAATCCTCCACCGAATCGCATAAGAACTGACAGATAGGGGTTTTTGGGCGTCCGGAATGCAATGGAACAGACCGTTTTGGAAACCGTGGTCTGAATCACTGGGTCCAACACACGGAGTGAAAAACGTTTTTGGAATTAGAGCTGTTTGTAAACTCCACCGGAGTGCGAATGATGAGCAACATAGAAGTTTTAGGACCTCCTGAGTCCACCGGAACTGATAGATCTACAAATGGTTGCTCCAAACTTGAGTTCCAACACCCGGACAAAAAAACGCGGAAACTGACACAGTGAGTCAGAAATCCAATGAAATGATCCCAGATTCAAGAATGAAGGTGTTTCCAAGCTCCTGAATGGAAGTGGACACCAAAAGCAAGCAATAGTTACCTCTACAAGTCAATATGGAGTCTCTGTCATCGAACGGAATAGGGAAAAGCTCGAAAAACGACTTTTTTCTTTGAAAACACTTAACAGGCTCTCAAAACCACTTCACAAAACCAAAGTGACTTTTCCAAAGGTTCCTCCAAGGTCTCTGCACACTCAGATGCAAGTAAAGTCACCCACAAAGCTTCCCACAGAGCTTCTCCTTCCTCCCATAGAGCTGCTGAGCTTCTAAGCATTCACACACGCTCAACTAGATCACCCGGGCTCTGATACCAGTTGAGAGTGCTCTCAACGGAAGTAAGAACGGAAGAGGGAGAGAGAGAGACAGAGAGCCACACAAGTTTTGGTGGGTGCAGAACACCCTAATCTTCTTTTTCATTCATTTATATATGTGTTTGAGTATTGTATATAACCGAGGTAAAGGCACAGTGACCTTTAACCCCCACACCTGCCACGTCACCAGCTACATCATTCTACCATGTCATCATTGCCACGTCACCTTGTTGACATCATCATTTGTGCCACCTCAACAGTGCCACCTCAGCAATCCAATCAGCACTGACCTCTGCAGGCACACATAGTGCTTCACAGTCACTGCATGTGACCACTCCTCCCATCTCAGCACAGGGCTTCACAGGCACACCTCTTGCTAGGCATAGTGCCACATCATCATTGCATGTGACTCACAATGACACATCATCATTGAGCACATTTGCACTCCTTTTGCCCCTCCACCTAGATCAAGTCCTATCTCTTGATCCAGAAAGAATTTGAGGGTGCTCCAAAAAAGAAAGTCGCTCGTTTTTTCGTGCTCTACATGCCCGTCACATCACGTACATATTTCAACACAAGTTACACTCACATTTGAGCCTCAACGAAAATTACTTCCTTCATGCACATTTGCCTCTACATCGACGCATCTGACCTAGCACTTAAAAAGAACAAAAGAAAAGGAATTATTTGCTATTCTTTCATCGATTGACAGTTGGTTTAGATCTAGATCAGAGTAGACTAGATCGCCATAGAGGGGACGCTTTCAATTTCCCCAAGTTGCCAATCTAAGCCATGCCCGAAATTCTCGACTAGTACCTACTCAGTCCATACGCTCACATACAGTTTCACATCATTACATTACGTGAAACCTTACGTTCATCAGTTCAATGAGCAGACTTTAGAGTTCAGAGGCATTGCAGATTGATTTAGTGTGCAGATAGCATTTGATTTCACACACACATGCCACCATTGTAAAGCCTATTCGGCTATCTCACGGCATCGTGCACATCATTTCAGCCTTGTAAAGCCTCTTGGCTATTCCTGGCATCATTGCCACAAGCCTTGTAATACAGATCAGATTTTATATACTACAGTTCTATCTTCACCGACGATACAGAGATTTCACTTAGCATAGACATGTATATGCAGTTGGTTCATACAAACATTTTCACGACACTTTTGAGTACATTTCTTGCACCATGTCGACTAGCAACCTCAATCTGGAGGCACCTGCTAAGTTAGACAACTCCAATTACGGTACATGGAAATACTGAATGGAGAGCATTCTTGTGCTTCACGACAAATGGGAGTATGTCGATGGGTCTACACCTAGACCATTGGATGATCTAGCCACAAGTAGCTCTACTCCATCTATTGTCACAGCACCAGCAATGGGATCTACATCTACACAAATAGTTTCCGCACCAATAGCAGATCCAGCCATTGCACGAGCTCAAGCAGAATGGGATAAGAAAGACAAGTATGCCTTTCACCTGATCAAGCAAAATGTGCAAGATGTCACGCTAGGACAGCTCAACACAGTCAAGACATCAAAAGAAGCATGGGATATGTTTGCAGCTCTCTACGAGTCTAAGAACACATCCAGGATTCTCACCTTGATAAACCAAATCAACCAAAGTTTCTGCAACAGCAGTGAAACTGGTCATGCTTATGTACTCTGCATAAAAGACTACAACAATCAACTTGCAGCATCAGGAGAGACTATGAACCCCGCAGAAATGGTTCAAGTCATTCTGAATGGACTAGGAGAGAGATACAAGAATCTAGTCCGGAGTATTGCCATCCAACGGCAAATTCCAACACTGGAAGAATTTCAATCAGTCCTACTTGGTGAAGAACTCAGGACTCAGGCCATTCAAGCACGTAAAGGTCATTCTAATGATCAGGCATTCACAGCTTCAGACAGAAGCAGAGGCAAAGGCAAAGGCAGAGGTAGATCATATCAGAAAAGTGGTCATCATCAACAAAATCAAAGTCAAAATCAGCATCAACATCAGCATCATCCTCAGCAACATCAGAATCAGCAAAGAGGAAATCATTCCAACCGAGGAAGATTCCAAGGACGAGGGAGTGCATCCACCAATGTGTCAAACATTCAGTGCAACTACTATCACAAGTTTGGACACTATGAAAGAGATTGCCACAAGAAGCAATACGACCAAGGCAGTCAATCCAGCAGTAATCGAGGGAATTCCCGAGGCAGAGAAATCATCGTGGTGGACATTCTAGTCACAGTCATTTTGCAAATGAACATGGAAATATGTTTCTTGCAAGCGAGAAATTGCATCAGACTGATACAGTGTACCTAGACACTAATTTCAATCCAAGAAGATTTCAGCTATCAAGTCGACCAAGTGGAACAGGATCCTTGGTACATTGATAGCGGTGCATCATCTCATATGACAAATCATCAGGAATGGTTCACAGAAATGAAGCCATTAGAAGGTCAGAAGAATGTCATCTACACAGCAGACAATATGCTGAATCCAGTTCAAGGGACAGGTGTTATCCCTATGAACAATTTCACTGGTACAAAAGGATTAGTCAAAGATGTGCTCTATGTTCCGAAGCTCAGCAAGAACCTTTTGTCAGTAGGTCAAATGACGGAACACAATTACAAAGTCATCTTCGACGGTGATGAATGCACTATCAGAGACAAATCCAAAAGATGTCAACTAGTAGTAAAAGGTGTCAAGGAAGGACGCTTATACAGAATGCTAGCTACAGTACGAGATAAGCATGCCATGTTAGCTCAACTGCAACAGATGCCACTATCTGCAAAATGGCACAAGAGATATGGTCATGTCAATTTCAAGTACTTGTTAGATCTCAGGAATCAGAATATGGCAATTGGGATTCCGAAGCTACAGTTTCTTGGAAAAGTTTGTGAAGCATGCTGCTTCGGCAAACAAAAGCGAACCAACTTTGTCAGAAGTACCTCTCGTGCATGAGGTATTCTTGATTTGATACATACAGATGAATGGGGTTATGCCCAGACCCGCAGCATCAATGGTTCACTTTACTACTTGACCTTCATCGACGACTACAGTAGATATTGTTGGGTCTACTTTCTGAAAGAGAAATCTAAAGTGTTTTCCATATTTTTAGAATTCAAAGCCATGGTAGAAAACCAGACAGGCAGAAAGATCAAGGTCATGAGATCATATAGAGGAGGTGAATACATGTCTTCAGCATTCATGAACTTTTGCAGAAATCATGGCATTCAAAGATAATTCACATGTCCAAATACTCCTCAGCAGAATGCAAGAGCTGAAAGGAAGAATGGGACTTTAGCAGACAGTGCTAGAGCAATGCTTATTGAAAAGCATCTTTCGAATCAGTATTGGGTAGAAGCAATAGCTACAGCTAATTACTTGCTTAATCGGCTTCTTATCGAACCAATACAGGGTATGACTCCTTATGAAGCATTCAATGGACAAAAGCCACACATTGGGCATCTCTGCATATTTAGTTGCATAGCATATGCCCACATACATGATGATCATCGCAGGAAATTGAATGCAAAGTCATGCAAATGCATCATGGTTGGCTACAGTGAAGAAAGCAAAGCATACAAATTGTATGATCCCATCAACTGCAAGGTCATTATCTCCAAAGATGTAATCTTTGATGAGGAATCAGAATGGAAAACCTCACCTACACAAGAGATAGAAGCATCGAATCACAGTCATCTATAAAACAGGTTGATGAAGAAGAGCAAGAATTGCCAGCAATACCTCAAGCAGAGCCACAGCAGCTCAGACGGTCTACTAGGGAAAGCAAACCACCAGCCAGATTGACATATGCTCAGAAAGGCAAAGCAATTCAGGTGGAAACCACCAACTATGCTATGACTACCATCATGGCTACAGAAGAGCCAGTGTACTTCGAAGATGCAGTAGACAAGCCAGAATGGCAAACTGCTATGAATGAAGAAATGGATGCTTTGTATAAGAATAATACTTGGGAATTATGCGACCTTCCACCAGGAAAGAAGGCCATAGCAAACAAATGGGTGTACAAAGTGAAGTACAATCCAGATGGAAGTATTCAGAGATACAAAGCCAGATTAGTTGCAAAAGGATTTGCACAACAATATGGCCAGGACTATGATGAGACTTATGCCCAGTAGCAAAGATGGATTCCATACGGTCCTTGATATCACTAGCGACACTCAACAAATGGAATGTGGATCAGCTCGATGTCAAGAATGCATTTCTCAATGGTTATCTAGACGAGGAAGTCTACATGCAACAACCAGCAGGTTATGTTGAACCAGGAAAGGAGAATAAGGTTTGCCATCTCAAGAAAAGTCTCTACGGCTTAAAACAAGCACCCAGAAGTTGATACAGCAGAATTGACAAGCATTTTGCTGATTTGGGATACATGAAATCCAATGCAGATCATACTCTCTACTACAAAGTTCAAGGGGAAGACATTACTATTGCACTTTTGTATGTAGATGATCTGATTGTGACAGGTAGCAAGGATAGCTTCATCAGAAAGCTGAAACAAGACTTATCCGCAGAGTCCAACATGAAAGATCTTGGACTTATGCACTATTGTCTTGGAATTGAGTTCTGGAGAAATTCAGATAGCACATTCATGAGTCAGCTCAAGTATGTTGACAGTCTCTTGAAGAAGTTTCATATGGCAGATTGCAAGATTGCAGCCACTCCCATGGAATAGAGTTTGAAACTTACTAAAGATTTCAAAAAGCCTATAGTCAATGACAGATACTACAGGCAACTCATCGGATCTCTTATATATCTGACAATCACACGGCCAGATATTTGTTATGCAGTAAGCTCACTAGCACAGTTTATGGCAAATCCAAAACAGTCTCACTGGAATGCAGCCAAAAGAGTCTTGAGATACATCAGAGGTACAAGATAGTTTGGGATAGAATACAAAGGAAGTCATCCACGTTTGCATGGATACTGTGACAATGACTATGCCGAAGATCATGAGACTAGGAGATCGACACAGGGATATGCATTTTTCCTTGGTCAAGGTGCTATATCATGGTTGTCAAACAAACAGCCAAGTGTTTCTTTGTCTTCGACTGAAGCAAAATATAGAGCACTCACTACAGGTGCATGTGAGGCTATATGACCCAAAAGACTATTTGCTTGTTAGGAATTCAACGAGTACCTTTAATAGAGTTGTTTTCCCAGTACCGGCTCCTCACATTGTCAGAAACAGATTACTTTGATGAGTCAAAGCCAACAACAATATACTGTGATAATCAATCAACTCAAGCATTGGCCAAGAATCCAGTATATCACTCCACGACAAAGCACATCGATGTCAGAGAGCACTTCATCAGAGAAAGAGTGTTACTTGGTGACATCACACTGCAACATTGTGATAGCAAAGAAAATGTTGCAGACATCTTTACCAAACCAATCGGTAAAGAGCTATTCGAAAAACACCGACTAGCTCTTGGTTTGACGCAGAGGAAGGACATTCCCATTAAAGGGGTGTGGTGGAATGTAATGCTCAGTCCTTCTTCGATTCCCCAGAATCATCATCTTGAGGGAAGGCCTACTTCATGATGTTGATGTTGAGGGAAGGTGTTGAGAGTTCACGCTCAACATCATGTGATCATGTGTGCATAGCACCATCACGTGATCATATGTGCATAGCACTAGCCTTATAGAGTGCTATAAAGGAAAGGGTTAGAAGAGTTTGTATATATTCTATTTTTTCAACTAAATCTAGTGTACAGTTAGTCATTTGTGGTGTGCTCTCTAGCTGTTCCCTCTCTCCTCATCTCCAC
This sequence comes from Dipteris shenzhenensis, assembly GCF_047967505.1. Lineage (NCBI taxonomy): Eukaryota > Viridiplantae > Streptophyta > Polypodiopsida > Gleicheniales > Dipteridaceae > Dipteris > Dipteris shenzhenensis. The sequence continues at coordinate 57,457,970 of NC_141598.1, forward strand.
TCTTCTCCTCTCCCCTCTTCATATTTTGTCAAATCTCGCATCAACCCTAACCCTAAGGGGTTCGCATGTATATCTTCATGTTCATTGTATACACTTAGTGTACATGTAGCTATATTGTGTGCACTCCCCTCTCTCTCCCTCATTGTCATATCAGAGCCGATGGTGCTCCTCCCTTCATGAGTGTCAAGCCCTCCTTGCGAGGCATCCTCTGTGTGAGAGAGATTTCCATTCGAGAGAGAGTCGATCCCTTGCTTCATCAAGGCACGCAAGCCCTTGCAAGGAATGCAACCTCTCCTTGAGGCATCTCCATTCCTTTGCTAGCTCTCATCGTAGAGCCCCTTCTTCTCTCCATTTCAGATAAAAAATCTCTCCATTCTGCTTCATGGAGGTCAAGTTATGCTATTTTGAAGCTCTATAGATTTCTTTGAGAGATCTTCTAGGTTTTGTGAGAGAGAAAGGTTCTTTTCTGAGTCTACGAGACTCTAAGGTTTTGTTGGTGTTCTCAAAGGTTCTGAGCTTTGTACTTAGCCTCTGCTTTTTGGTGATGTTCCTCGAGGCATCTCCAATCCCTTGTATAGTGGCTCAACTGAATTTGAGAGCCACTTTGAAGAGAAGCTAGCTCCTCCTCTACAAGCTCAAGGTCGACCCGGCTCGACCTCCTTTGTCTACTACAATGACCTCAAAATTCATGATGGGCACCTACCCACTCCAACCTTCACTCACAATGAGGACTTCTACAACTCCTTCTTTCATAATAGCCACCACAACCAACGTGGGCTCTACACGGCGACTCTCATGCAAGGCAAGGAGCTCCACCCACCAACACACGACAACACCAGCTCCTCAAAAGTTAGACTATCCATTGTCCATCCCTACCAACTCCAACAATGCCTCTCTAGCATCAACATCTAGTGCCATAGCGTACGTGACCATAGCGTCTCTAACTAGGGCTAAACAAACAAGAACAAACAACCAAAACGGTGGCTCCAACGCAAGCTTAAATGATTAGGGAGCTCGACACACACAGCCAACTCTTCAAAGTGCCTGGGCTCCTACAACTTCGACACCGAAGCACCAATTGGAGGTGGCAACCTATTCAACCCACTGCATGCAAGGTAAACTTCTTCAATCAAATGGCTTCAATGAAGATCCAGTGACGCAGCTCATAGTAGCAACCAGAGGCGAACTCCATCAATGACTCTCGAATGATGCCAATGAGATCAGCACTCAACCTAGGCTCCAAAGCTTTAGCCGCCTCCAACAAAATGCGCCTGCAACGCTCAACAACAAAGCTAGCCCTAGCTTCACTGACCAAACGACCTCTACAGCCCACTCTCCCGCATAGCATCGACTCAAGGCTTCAAAACCTTCACCGCCACGACTCTGTAAGCTTCCAACAATGCTGAGCACCACGGGTGCTACTCATAGCACTATAGTTCCAACGCCTCGCTAGCGACCAACCCAGTCAACCAAACGCCACCATCAATGAAGTCATATTCAAGCAAGGCACTTAGCCTCATAGCTCCCCCGCTACGTGACTCGCACAACGACCAACAGATGGTAGCTCCTACTCGGCTAGCAGCAACATGCAGCTCCAGAAAATGTAGCCAACCGACCTCAGCCTTGGCCTCCAGTCAACAAAGCCTTCACGGCTCCTACAATAAAGGAAATGCGACATAGATCCTCAGCACATGTCCACCTCCATCAACGGACTTCCGCGGGTCTTAAAGGAATATTTGGGGATTCTAGGGAATCTCCAAGATTCTGACGTCACATGTTATCTCTTTCGGCTCGCCACCTACTGGCAGATTATACCTTACCCACACTCTAATCACCTACATTCTGACACTTGGTAGATAATACCTTACCTAGGTTAGGTAAATTTGACCCTAGGTCAACCAAGGATAAGATTGGTTAACCAAATTGACACGTGGTAGCCAATTATCATCTGGTTTGGTCCCCACACAAGAGGGTAAGGCTACCTATCTGCAACGTGGCAGATGTGGCATGTCATCAGTCCTACCACATCATCATGGCCATCTCAGCCTACTTAGTCAACATCATCCTGCCCAATCAATGCACAGCCACCAACTGCCCAATCAGTGCATAGTCACCAGCTACCAACTAGGCACAGTTATCTCTCCATAGGCACACAGTGAATTCAGCATGTGCCACCCTCTGCCACATCACCCTCCATGCCACCATCATTTTTGGGCCTTCTTGGGATGAAGCTTGACCTATCCTTCCTAGGGCTGTATCTTTTGATCCAAAGGGAATTTTGCAACGGTCCAAAAAGTAAAATTGCTCGGTAGATCATGCTCTACACACTGCACACCATAGACATTTCCATAGGTCATAGTAATTGATTCCTCATCATCGAAACCACCTCTTGATCCATTGCAGCACACCTAGCACATAAAATGAATACAGATAAAATTCATGTGTTGCATTTATCGCATCAACATGTAGTCTAGCTATAGACTAGCACCGCCTTAGAGGAGATCCAACTCCACCAAACCAAGTAAGCCATTGTTGCATCACCCAATTAGTTCCCACCGACATCAGTCCCTTTGGATTTATCATTGAATACACATTCAGACACTGACACCAGCTCAATCTCTTGGCATTTGGCACTTCAGCACCTCAGTGTGACACTTGGTAGAGTGATCTTCCTCTCGGAGTCAAGAGTCTTGCATTCTTCTTGCACGCACACATGCCACCATGTACAGTCACATTTGTTGACTATTTTTGGCATTGGTTCCTGCACATACACATTAGCCTTGTACAACCTCTTGGCTACTCCCGACACACAGTTGTCATCATTCAATTACAAGCTTGATCCTTGGCACACATACATTCTCACATGACTTGGTTTTGACTGTTTAGTGTAAGCCTCCCAATGGCAACTCTCACACAATGCTCTCATGGGTAGACACTCTCGTCGGAAGCCTCTTACACAGAGCACCAAACCCCGCCTCCTCCAGCATGGAGTTCTTTGCATCACACAGTTGATGATACACAATCATAACTCTGGACAAGATCCACGAGTGGAAAGAGAACCTACTTCGACCATTCATTGCCACAAGGTATGTACCAGTCTACGATGCAGACTCGAGCCTCATTAGCCTTCGCAGATCAGTTGCAAATGCTTTAGATATTAGCATGGACATTCCTCAATAAGCCCTCAGCATGAGGCACACCTCTCAATAAGCCCTCAACATGAGGCACATTAGGCAGTAAGACCTCAGCATGAGACACTTTACGCAGTAATCCCTCAGCATGAGGCATATTTGATGGTAAGCCCTCAGTATGAGGCAGTCTCATCTACATTAGCACAAACTGATTCTTATGATGCACAACTATCATCTTTATGCATGGATCCAACTCCATCTTTTGCCACAGATGCAGATACTCAGCAAGAGTTCACTAGTGATCATGCATTTATTCAGCAGTAGAGGTAAGTCATGAGTATGAGACCCTCACATCTTCTGCCACATGCGGAGATTTATGCCATAGTGCATTCATCTCTTTAGTTGATTTTATAGCATCCATCACTGATGCTTTCACCTCTGACACAGAGCATACCTTGGGCTCAGTTTCCTTCAACAGTTCAAATTAGCAGATCAGTCTTCGAGACATTTCAGCATTGGCTGAGTGATGCCGGATTGCACCCTTAGATCCAATTATCACCACCTCCGATCTGCAGATCATTCCGCAGCACGAGGATACCTATGCATAAATGCAATCCTACCCTAGTGCAGTAGACATCATCAAGTTCTGCCATAACGCAACCTGGGGAGACTCAGTGTTTCAACATCCACTTATGGTTATAGTATACAGTCCCTACATGATGCAGATTAGTGGTTGGATCCAGCATTACAAATCAGTCCCTATACTCTCGCGGGATTCCCTCTGAGAGTTTGGGGCAGAGTGCTAATACTTTTACAGCTTTGAAAGACCGACCCTGTAAATATGCATCAACGGGCATGAAACTCTGGGCTTCTCTTGTATTCCCATATGGACTGCAACGTGTAAACGATGCCCAGTCAGACATGCTACATGCCCACTCTACTGCTCTCCGTCTTCAACCTTGGTATAGTATGGCACATGGTGAGGGCAGCAATGCTAGGAGCCCCATAGCGAGTTGGAGTCTTCTTGTTACAACTAAAGACCTGCATACCGCATTTTAATGCTATAAGACTCTCTACGAAGGCCATAATGCAGTGGTCTGGAAGCGGGAGCTAGTGGCAATGTGGTTGACTAGATGAAATCAAATGACCATCACAGGCTACAAAAGCCACCGAAAACAAGCAGCAGGGGCACCACACTGCACACCATAGACATTCCATCTAACATTTCCATAGGTCACAGTAATTGATTCCTCATCATCAAAACCACCTCCTGATCCATTGTAGCACACCTAGCACATAAAATGAATACAGATAAAATTCATTTGTTGCATTTATCGCATCAACATGTAGTCTAGCTATAGATTAGCACTGCCTTAGAGGAGATCCAACTCCACCAAACCAAGTAAGCCATTGTTGCATTACTCGATTAGTTCCCACCGGCATCAGTCCCTTTGGATTTATCATCGAATACACATGCACACACTAACACCAGCTCAATCTCTTGGCATTTAGCACTTCAACACCTCACTGTGACACTTGGTAGAGTGATCTTCCTCTCAGATTCAAGAGTGTTGCATTCTTCTTGCACGCACACATGCCACCATGTATAGTCACATTTGTTGACTATTTTTGGCATTGGTTCCTGCACATACACATCAGCCTTGTACAACCTCTTGGCTACTCCCGACACACAGTTGTCATCATTCAATTACAAGCTTGATCCTTGGCACACATACATTCTCACATGACTTGGTTTTGACCGTTCAGTGTAAGCCTCCCAATGGCAACTCTCACACACTGCTCTCATGGGTAGACACGCTCGTCGGAAGCCTCATGCATAGAGCACCAGACCCCACCTCCTCCAGCATGGAGTACTTTGCATCACATAGTTGATGATACACCAGTGCAGTAGACATCATCAAGTTCTGCCATAGTGCAACCTGGGAAGACTCAGTGTTTCAACATCCACTTATGGTTGTAGTAGATTAGTGGTTGGATCCAGCAATACAATCAGTCCCTATACTCTCAGGGGCTTCCCTCCGAGAGTTTGGAGCAACGTGCTAAGACTTTTACAGCTTTGAAAGACCCTGTAAGTATGCATGAATGGGAGGAATCACAGGGTTGCGCAGATAATGACCTTTTCGATCCTGCATCAATTGTTGGAAAGAGACTCAAAGTTTACTGTCCTTTGGATAAAACATTGTACGAAGGTCATGTGAAAAGTTATCAGCAAAGAAACTATCGACTTGGTGAAAGAAAAGGTGGAATGCCTTACTTGCACTGAGCCAAACCCATCGACGCCTAAGAAAGCTGAGCTCCTCAACAAATTCTTTGGGTGCTACTTCTTGTCAATCCTGAGAGTCCCATTCACTGAAACGTTCTCTCCATGCATCAGAGACAGTTAATACAAGCGGTGAGGACTCACATGGCAGTAATAACAAGTCTGAACGTTCTCATCCTAAAGTTGTCCAGGCCAGGGGAAAGTATGAGGGAGAAGAGGAAGAGGAGTGAGCAAAAGTGACACAAGAGACAGAAGAACTCGGTGATGAAGATGACATGGAATTCGAAGGGAAGGTAAACACAGAGCAGAGAAAGGGGAGAAAACAAGGTAGGGGTAAAAGGGTAACATCGACAGAAAAAGATACAACGCAGGGCGAGAGTTTGAACGATGTGAGTGTTGCGCTCAACTGAGTTACTAATCCTCAAAATATGTATATTGTTCATCGAAACTACGCATGCATGAAAGCCATCAGCCACCATCAGACGAGCCCTCGCATCTGAAGAAGGGAGAGAACCTTCATTCTTTGGTGGTTCTGCTCTCATGAAATGCTCCGCGATCTTTTATTTCCCTTCGGCGACAATAGATTGGGATTTTACATCGTTGGGTGAATTTGGGGAGGTGTCTGCATGAAGATAGGCAATAAGTTCCTAGCTGTGGTTAGGAAACTTGGTTCTCAGAAAATGCGAGCAAACGCAGAGAACAATGAAGTACCATGATCTTTGCAACGGGAAGTTGCTTCCTATGCACATCTAGGGTGGGGTTCAGCAATACTCGTCATTCTTGGGCGACAACACAAAGTGGGTATGTAGAGAAGCGCTTTCTTTGTGAGTTTGAAAGAACGAAGTACGAAAGTGGGACGAAATCAGAATATGTAAAATAGAGGGATAGAGAAAATCCAAACGAGAGAAGAAGGGGTACCTTTCTCGAATTCACTAGAGCTGGTGTCCATGGAGTCATCGGATGCAGGCTCCTTAGCATCAAAGCTACCCATGGCATTTTGCAAGGGGGCGAACTTCCAAAAACGATGCATCAATTCCAAAGATGAGGTGTCCTCTGCTGCAATTCGGGAAACTTTATAGGCACGGACGAGCTTAGCATAAACATTGGCAAAGACGAAAGTGGAAGGTACCGAACGTCCTGTCCATGCTCATACTACATACGCCAACACGAAGTACAACGCGATTTGGATTTGCGAGTCTTGACCATTACAAGCTTGGGTGGAAGACGTATGGAGCAACGGTAAGAAACTCGAATGACAAGCCCAATGTTGAAGGATTTATCCCATTACCGAATCAGGCTGAGGATTCAACCTTGGAACATGTCGCGGATCAAGCACGAGATAACAGAACTTTTGAACATTATAAAAGAGAGGAAGATCAAACAAAAGCCGTAAGCTGAGAAGCTCTAAAGAAGTCATAAGCAGTGAAGGAGTTGAGAATCTCACGTTTGATGGCGCATCACATGCAACAGGAGATTGGTGCCATGAGCATGTAGAAGGTGCTTGCAAGCTATGCCTTGCAAACACGTGCATGAAACTCTGGGCTTCTCTTGTATTCCGCTCTACTTCCCTCCATCTTCAACCTTGGTATAGTATGTCACATGGTGAGGGCAGCAATGCTAGGAGCCCCATAGCGAGTTGGAGTCTTCTTGTTATAGCTAAAGACCTGTGTACTGCATTTTAAAGCTATAAGACTCTCTACGAAGGCCATAATGCAATGGTCTGGAAGCGGGAGCTAGTGGCAATGTGGTTGACTCGATGAAATCAAATGACCATTACAGGCTACAAAAGCCACCGAAAACAAGCAGCAGGGGCACCAGACTTTCAAATCTTGTCTTTGGAATTTCAATGTTTTCTGAGTTGGGTGCTGTGGAGTCAATTGTTTACAGTCAATTTGGAGATACGAGAGAACGATTAGTTGCTCAGATAAAGGTCTGGTTGGCAGGTAGTTGTTATGGAAGCACTTGCTCTAAACAGAGAGGCAGACACAATTCAAATATGTACATATCTATTGGTGGTTATTTCGTTTATATTGAGTGTGATATCAAAGTAGGTCTAGCAAGAAGTACATACATTAACTTCAAAAGTTCTAAGCCTAGTGAATAATATTTAATTTTCCAACAAAAATGTAAAGACATTTGACTGAGAGGCCATACACAAAAGAGCTAAAAGTATGACCAACACAAGTAGCCTTCCTGTATTGCAACAAAAAAGTTTAGTTTGCAAGAACAACTCCCTAATTTAAGATGAAAAAATAAAATATCATATTAAGCACTAGAATACTGATGGTTATACATTGCAACCATCCGGACAAGATGGCCCATGAGAGACTTTAGAAGCCTTCATCAACAGGCACTGTAAATAGGACTTGATATTTAGAACAAAAATTACTTGAGAAGACCTAGCAAGCTCAATGCAGGCAAATGAGCAATGCTCCCCCGTTTCTTCGGACAAGGCTCGCTTCAGCCAGACACATTCTTCCTCTAACTTTGAGCCAAATAATCTCTTCTTCTAACTTTGCATATTCCTCAATAGACACACCCTATATATGGGCAACAATACCTGAGCACAAACAACATTTGCATCTTCACTTATTTGTTTTCACGCCACCACAATTAATTTGATGTGTCCACCACTTCACAAGCTCCACAGGATGTCAGAGTTATCATGTTGCTCCTTAGGTTCTTTATGTCTCCCCAAGGATGCATGCAAACAGGCTATATCACCATCACAGGGTGCATTGACAGTGTTAAGCAAGCATCCTCCTAAAAGAGGTTGCAAACTACCATCCCCTTTTGCAACCACCATGTCAAGTAGGGCATGATAGATACACAAGCTCTGCTCTATTCTTCTCCTAAACTCAGAAAGAAGCATTCTAAGTCGGATAACCTCAGCTTCTAGAGTAGCTTGACCTTGTAATCTTCGGACTAGTTGCTAATTTAAAATCCTTAGTTGATTTACCTGCTCCTCCAAACAGGCTGTGTGGGCTTTTTTCTTCTCTCTATACTTTTTCATAGCCTCCCGATTTCCAATGGGCCGCTTCTTTCCAGTCGAAGGCGAAGGAGCATCCGTTGTGAAGCCTAGATTACAAGAGCTACCTGCTCGAGCCTTTCGAGGCACGGCTGAGATAGCCACTACCTCGCCACTACATTACTCTCGTCTAGTATGTGCAATCCATAACAAAGATACAGCCCTGTCATTCAATTTTTGAACTTGGAGGAGTCATCCAATCCGCGCTCGGTTGTTTCATCCATCTCCTCTCGCGGCGTCGCACAAGATTGAGGCTGAACCTCGTGCATTCACTGACGCCTTCTTTTGCTTTGAGATCCAGACATCGAGCTACTGGAGAAGACACCCTATAGCAATGACATACCACTCAGCTCTTTGTTGGACCTTTCCCGCAACCTTGAATTGTGGACGTTCTCCAAAATGCCATCGTCGTCTTGCTTAGGAGTTTCGATCGCGCAATCATAAAAAGTTCATTTTCGGGTCCCCGTTGGACCTCTGAATTCACAGATGAGCAGAACGACTATGCCAGAATCGGGAAAAACGGTGCAACGTGATCGATTTCCGAAGCAATGGGAGCGCAAACGAGCACGGGTGACACATCATGAACACAAATGGCGGTGCATGCAACAAAGCCGAGCGACAAGGATGATGGCCAATGGGTTGCGAGCACGTGTGCGAGACACCAAGGTTTGACGACCTGTGGCATGGCGGCGAGCCATTGAACAAAACAAAAGAAATTGTAATTAAAAAGACAAAAATTATTTTTCACTTCTTGAGCGTCCTACGGCAAGCCCAAAAAGTGTCCCATGACCAAGATTGAACGAGTCAGCCAAGCGGGGCCTAGGGTTAAATTTTTATTTCTTGATATTAAAGGCATTTCAAGATCCACCCAACGGAGAGAGTGTGTACTTGGTGAGCGGGGCAGGTCTCTAACTCCAATAAAATCTCAAGTGTTAGGCCTAAGTTATGAGCACTTGCCCAACTTCCACATACTCTATCACTATTTAGTTCGCAGCACTTTAATAAAGCCCAACATCCACATACTCTATCACCATCTAGTTATGTAACTCGACCCGGTCACTAACACCATCCAATTGCTCCCTACTTCCTCTCCTCGATTATGAGAGGAAAACCGTTCACAGGGGCAGGCATGGAGTCATACGACAGCTGCTCCAAGGGATCTACCGGAGTCCACTTGAATCTTCGCACAAGGTGGTGGACGAAGACAAGTATCACCATCCTCGCAAAATCACTTCCCGGACACATGTGAGGCCTCCACCGAATGGTAGAAACGTGTATGGTCCGGGACCACTTCCAGAAAAACGAGACGGATCAAAAGTCTTTGGGTTGGGAAAGTGTTTTTCGTCCAAGTGGGAGTAGCAAAAACTCTGAAAGATCTGAAACAGAATGTCCGTGATTACTCGCAAGATAAGGTAAGTAGTGACGAATTCGAACAGGCAATTGATAGAAGAAATGTCGAAAGACTGGGGAATTCAGAGAAGAAAGCCTTGGTCGAACTTCTTACGTGCCACCCACGAGGAATTCTGAAACCCTCGTATTCAAAATCCTTTAAAGCCACCTTGAACACGCCATAAACTGGAGATTGCATCCTGAAGATCTCCTGGATCACGCTCCATGTGTACTTCATTTTTTGTAAATCTTCCCAGTTGAGCATCTCCCCTTGCTTTTTACACTCCGCTATTGCTGTTTGTTCTGCAAAAGATCCGTAGTTATACAAGGAAGCAAGGTTGAGCATATAAGCAGGCGTACCAGATCACACGTTATACACATACGAGCATAGTATCTGTGTGTACTGGAAGAAATGATGCTAGTATGCTGTACCTTTGAGAACCTCTTCATGGCAGCTCGGATTCTCTGATAAGAATTTGCAGGCGAGATAGATGGAAGAAGTATTGGTATCATGGCCAGCATATAAAAGATTCACGATGAGATCCACGATTTCTTTTTCAGTTAACGGCTTCCCATTTTCATCCTTGGCTGTGAGCAAAGTAGAGACCAGATCCTTGAGCTCCTCAGAATTCCCCGCCTCCGCCTCCTTCGGCGTGTGAAAGATCAATTCTCGTAGCAGCTTGTTTAAGCGAGCCCGTGCCACATGTGCTCGGAAATAGGGAGTCCATGGAAGATAGATATGTAATGAGATTACCCCCGGGATGAATTCATCGAAAAGTCTACGAAGCTGTTTCCTCTTCTCCTCATCTCGAATTACGCCCAGAAACAGAACGGATGCGATCTCGAAGGTGTGCGACTTCGCCAACTTGTAGAGAGACGCGATCCGATCACGGCCGTGCCACTCTCAATCGAAGTGTTGCTGCGTGAGCGTGTCGACGGTGGCCACGAACTTGCGCAAGGCCTCGGGGTAGAGGCAAACCATAGCCAGGCGGCGGAGGCGTTTATGGGGAGGGCCGGAGACAGCAACGAGGGAGGTGTCGCCAAGGAGGGAGAGGGCGGATTTGGGCCAAGTTTGGCCGACGAGGGTGCCAACGTTGGAGTAAAGGAAGCGATTGGCGAGAGGTCCATTGAGGAAGACAGTGGGGGAGAGGAAGAGGGAAGTTCGGAAGATGTGGCCATATTTGGAGGCGCGAGCTGCAACAAATTGGTTTCCTTGATTGAGTTTTTGAGCACGAAGGAATGCTAGAGTTTCACCCACCAAAGGGAGGCCAGAGGTGCCAGGGGGAAGCGGGGCTTGTTTCTTCTTGTGAAGCTGCCTAGACCCCAACACCACTCTCAAGAGAAAGAGAATGGCAACCCCCACGGCAACCACACTTGTGGCATATCTATTACCAAGTAGTCCCTCCATCACCACTCCCATTTCTCCTCCACAACTCCTAAGAAATGTTGTTCGTATGGCCCTTTTCAAAGCACCCACACCTCAGGGCTTTCCTCTTTTATTTCCCTTTTAACACCATCCACACTTTTATTTCCCTTTTAACACCATCCACACAGAGGCCTTTCATCTTATCTCCTGTTTACCGTAGGCAGCCTGGAAGGAAGTTTTCATTTTCAAAGCCCTCGTTAAGCCATGTGTCATGATTATAGGCGTTGATCTTTTGTGAGCTCTACAATTTTAGGCCCTTGATTTTAGATTGATCTGAAGGACTAAAACACTCCTTATTCATTCTTTCCCCAAATCTATTATATAAGGAGGGAGATAATTGCATGTTTTCTTTCTTGCCATCACTTGATTGAGTAATTGTTGAACAAGCTCACTACCTTACCCAATAGTGAGGATTCGTCCAATTTGGAGTTAGAGGCATGACTGAAAGGCTGCCTATCGCAACCTAGTTATTTCCCCTTTAAACTCATCCACAAGGGGCGCTCTCATCTTTTCTCCTCCCCGTTTTTCTTTTATGATCTATCCATTATATAATGTTAATATGAAGTTAATACCATCAATCCAAGGAGGACATTCTACGTTCTTTCAATTCCTACTTCTAGAATCCATTCTACGTTCTTTTAATTCCTGCTTCAGCACATTTTTCTCCGATGGTGGAACCTCCCATGTGTCCAAGTCCAAGTGTCCATGGAACCTTTCAATTCCTCCTTCAGCACATTTTTCTTTGATGGTGGTTTCAACCAAGGAGAACTACATGCATTAATGACATTGAACATGCTATCCTTCTCTTTACTATCAACAAAGATTCCAACTTTACAATAACCTAGTTTTTTAATGGTGGTGGACAGAATCTTATCCATAATGTACTTGAGTGATTCTACATTTGAAATGGAAACTATCATATGCGAACAATAACATATGGGACCTTATGAAAGATTCTCTCAAATATTCCTAAAATATATTGGGGTTTGGAGAAGAAGTATGTTCTATATTTTGAGTATAAAAAAGTTACATAATAATTTTTTATAGATTTATATTTTTGAAACGTTTCAAAGTTTCAAAAATACTTTTTTTCAAAATCTTGAAAGACATGTACTCTTAGATGGCATTGCACAACTTGTAGAGCATTCAACTTTCAGACCTGCAACAATGATAAATAATAATAAATCTATATAAGTCTTTGAATATAAGAATCCAATGAAGATTTGCAAAACTTGCACCTTTTAAGATAAATTCCTTTTATTCTTTGCTTTGGGTACTTTCCCAAGATGAGTAGGAAGAACCCTTCTCTTCATATTTAGTATCTACTTCTACACCACCTAAAATCCAAATAAGTCGTATTGGTATAGGATTGGTATATAAACCCTATCTAATCCTATTTTTGATTTATGAACTCCATGAGTTGTTTCCTACATCCATTTTAAGGAGCTAGGTATTTAACAGAATTTGACAAATAAGGAGTTGTTTTTGTTTTTATAAATGACCATGGATACCTAGCTTGGTACCTCTATCTCGATGATGCCTAATGTAGCAACTTTAGAACCTTGTTTCCTTAAATTTCCTTATGTGTCACGTGAGAACTGTAAATAACACATCATCAATCAAAACAAATTTGTTTTTAATGGCATGATATAATCCACCAAATTGGTTGTAGAAAGTTCCCTCATTAAAGAAGAATCATTTTTTTCCTTGAAAGATCCTACCACCAAGTTATCTTCCCATCTCAAGTTCATGTTGCATTTAAGTTATCTTCAACCTCCCTAAGTGAGGCTATAAGCCCCTTGGGTTCCTATACTCTCAATGGTAGATGAGAGTAAGGATAGTCTTGCCATTGAGTATAATCAATCCTTGGTGAACATTCATCATATAAGAATGTCACCCTTAAGGATCAAGTTAAAATTTCAAGACTTCAAAGATGAAGATTCTTTTAGCCACCTGTACAATCACTTATTTCTATTTAGTAAATGGATGTAGCCTCGGGGGGGTCAATTAGCGTAATATGTCTATATCACGTGCATTCAAGGCTTCTTTTCTAAATCCGTACATAACCTATTTTTAGCATTTCCTTACACCCCCTCAGTAGATTTTCTCAAATTTTATAAAATCCCATAATTAATTATATTTTTTTTCCTAGAGGAATTTTTAATGTCCTTATGTGCAAGGTACATTAGTACTTTTGGAGTCATTTTGGAGGCAACATGAGATATATAGAATGTATCATGCATGTTATATGAGTCTACGCACATGAAAGGGAGCTACTACAATGCAAAAGCACGTGACATGCAAGTTTCAACCTCGATGGCAGTGCCAAAAGACCTAGAGAAACAAAGAGTAAACAAGGCAATGCATGTATACCAAAATTAAGAGAAACAAGGTGAAAATTTCACTAGGCCTGCCAAAGGAGATGTGACAACCTCACCCTTAGATTATGACAACCCTTAAAGCCCCTCTCAAGTTATCCTTCTATCACAGCATTCATTTAAGGCTCTTGCACAATTCCCATAATAAGATTCCTAAGAGTTTGCATGAAGCCATGGTGTTAATGAAAACATATTTCAAATTTAAAGTTGACCAAAGGTTGACTTGCATTCCAAAGACATAATGTGATGTTGAATCCAAGGTGCTAATTTGAGTTTTAAAATTTAATCAACCCAAGCTAGAATTGCATTTAAAAGATGTGATGTGTGAAAGTGTTCTTGAGGACATGGTGCTAATAAAATCATGTTTTAAATTTTATAAAATCAACCCAAGTCTAATTTACATTTCAATAATAAGGTGTGAGTGTATGAATCATAGTAGTGATGAGAATACTCTTTCATAAGTGTGAAACCAACCCAAGCTAAATTTAAAATTAAAAGAAATGATGTGTGGGACTATGTCAGCCATAGTAGTGATAACAATATAGAGTTAAGATTTTAAAATCGACCCAAGGAAGATTTTCAATTAAAAGATGTGATGTGTGGGAGACTGTGAACCATGCTGCTAATGAAAACATGTCCTAATTCTTAAAATCCACCAGGGTTGATTTTGCATTTCAAAGATGCAATGTGTGAGAGTGTGCATTAAGACTTGATGCTAATGAAAACATGTCTTGATTCTTGAAATCGACCCAACATCAATTTGCATTCTAGAGACGCGATGGGTAAGAGTGCATATGAAGTCATGGTGCTAATAAAAACGTCTCTTGATCCTTGAAATTGACTCAAGATTGATTTGCATTATGAAGAAGTGATGAGTAGAAGTGTGTATGAAGCCATGGTAGAAGAAAATTGATTCTCAAAATTGACCAAAATTCAATTTGCATTTAAAAAATGATATGTGTATGAGTGCATGAAGCCTTGGTACTAAGAAAAACATGTTTTGATCTTGAAATTGACCCATGGTCGCTTAGCATTTCAAAGATGCAATGTGTATGAGTACCTGAAATATGGTGCTAATAAGAATATGTTTTCATCCTTGAAATTGATCCAAGGTCGATTTGCATCTCAAAGATGTGATGTGTAGTGTATATGAAGCCATGATACTAATGAGATGTTTTGATCCTTGAAATCGACCCAAGTTCAATTTGCATCTCAAAGATGCAACGCGTAGGAGCATGTGCATGAAGCCACTATGCTAATGAGAACATGAATTGATCCTCTAATTCAACCCAAAATAGATTTGGATTTACAAGATGCAATGTGTAGAAGTGTGGATGAAGCCATGGTGCTAATGGGAACATTTTTTTATACTTTAAAATCAATCCAAGGTCAATTTGCATTTCCAAGATTCGATAGATTGTAAGAGTGTACATGAAGCCATGGTGCTATTGAGGACATGTTACATATGTAAGAGTGTAAGAGTGTTCATGAAGCCATGGTGCTAATGAGAACATGTTTTGACTCTTGAAATCGAACAAAGTTTGATTTATAGTTCAAAGATGCGATGTGTAGGAGTGTGGATGAAGCTATGGTGCTAAGATTCAAACATGTTTTGATTCTTCAAATCGACCCAAGGTCAATTTTCACTGCAAAAGTATGCATGAAACCATGGTGCTAATGAGAACATTTCTTGATTCTTGAAATTAACCCAAGGTCATACCCACTTCAAAGATGCCAATATGCTAATGAGAACATGTTTTGATCTATAAATTTTACCCAAGGCAATTTTGCATTTCAAAGATGCAATGTCTAAGAGTGTGCATGAAGCTATGGTGCTAATGAGAACATGTTTTGATCCTTAAAATCAACCCAAGGTCGATTTGCATTTCAAAGATGTGATGTGTAGGACTGTGCATGAAGCCACGGTGCTAATAAGAACATATTTTGATTCTTCAAGTCAACCCTAGGTCAATTTGCATTTCAAAGATGTGATGATGTGGAGTGTGCATGAAGCCATTGTGCTAAGGAAAACTTGGTTTAATTCTTGAAATCAACCCCAAGGTTGATTTGCATATTAGTAGCCCAAGGTACTAATAAGAATACGTTTTGATTCTTAAAGTTGACCCAACGTCAACTTGCATTTCAAGGATGCAATGTGTAGGAGTGTGCATGAAGACATGGTGATAAAGGAAACATATTTGATCCTTGAAATCGACCCAAGATTGATTTATATTTCAAAGAAGAGATGTTTGCATTTCAAACATATTTTGATTCTTGAAATGGACCCAAGGTCAATTTGAAAGATGCAATGTGTAAGGCTGTGCATGAAGCTGTGGTGCTAATGAGAACATGTTTTGATTCTTGAAATTGACCCAAGGGTTGATTTGTATTCAAAAGATGTAATGTATACGAGTGTGTATGAAGCCATTGTACTAAGGAACACATGTTTGATTCTTAAAATCGACCCAAGGTTGATTTGCATTTCAAAGATGCGATGTGTATAAGAATAGTTTTGATTCTTGAAATCAATCCAAGATGCTAATGAGAACATGTTTTGATCCTTGAAATTGACCAAGGTCAATTTGCATTTCAAAGATGTTATGAATAGGAGTGTGCATGAAGCCATGGTGCTAATGAAAACATGTTTTGATCCATGAAATCGGCCCAAGGTCAATTTTCATTTCAAAGACGAGATGTAGAGGGCTGTGGATAAAGTCATAGTGCTAATGAGAACATGTTTCTATTCTTGAACCCAACCAAAGGTCAATTTGCATTTCAAAGATGTGATGTGTAGGAGTGTATGTGAAGCATAGTACTAATGAGAACATGAAATGATTCTAGAAATTGACACAAGGTCGATTAATTTATAAAGAGCCAATGTGTAGGAGTGTACATGAAGCCATGGTGCTAATGAAAACGTATTTTAATTTTGAAAATTCACCTATAGTAGATTTGCATTTAAATTCAAAGATGTAATGCAGAGGTGTAAAATTATGACGTGATTGCCTAGCCTAGTGGTTGATCGCATGCATCTCTACGGGTGTGCATGAGTTTCATCCCCACCCCCCCATTAGGACCATGAGTGGGTGAGTTACTATGACAATAATGATGATAAAAATAATAAAATTTGAAAAATAGAATATAATTTTTTAAAACTATGAAATTAAAATAGCTAAATTAAAATTAAACATTGATTTTTAAGATTAATAAATACAAATATAATATCGTAGATTTAAAACAATTTCAAGTCCAATTTCAAAATTTGAATCTTAAGTCTATGTACACATAACCATATCTCAACGAATATGTATTCTTTCTCCAAGACCATATTCCTCGATGCTGTCTCCTTGAGCACGCTTGCCAATGAAGTGATGACCATTATCGTCAGCCAAGAATGAATATGCTTTAGAGAATCTCGTTGTATCAAGCATGCAAAGAGAGCAAGGCATCAAGGCAACAAAGCTTGCACTTTCTTTGATTTGTGTAAATGCGCTAGTGGTGTTGATCACCAAAGGGAGTGAAAGTTCGTTGAGAGAAACTACTTTGGAAATAAATGCATTCCTTGAGATTCCACATGCTTTCCTTGCGAGGCCTAGTAACTGACTAGTTCATTTGTGTTTACTTGAACAAGGAAATTCTGAAGGAAAAAGATGGTGGATTGACAGAATGTAAAGCCATTGGTTTCTTTCCATATTTTTATTATATTGACAACATTACCAACTCAGGCAATCCTACAAGATCATGCCCAAATTCAATGAAAATTCTTTGTTCACCTCCTTTCAGAGCCAAGAAACGAGTCATTACATGGAGTAATGTTGCATTTCACCCGGGATACACACTACTTTGACAAAGATGATGTGTTCCATGAATTTGTCATTAGCCTAACAAAATACAAAGAGGGGAGAGGAGAAGAAGGACTGAGCATTACATTCCATCACACCCCTTTAATGGGCATGTCTTTCCTCTACATCAAACCAAGAGCTTGTCGGTGCTTCTCGAAAAGCTCTTTACTGAGTGGTTTGGTAAAGATATCTACAACATTTTCTTTGCTATCACAATGCTGTAGTGTGATGTCACTAAGTAACACTCTTTCTCTGATGAAGTGCTCTCTGACATCAATGTGCTTTGTCCTGGAGTGATATATTGGATTCTTGGCCAATGCTTTAGCCAATTGATTATCATAGTATATTTTTGTTGGCTTTGATTCATCAAAGTAATCTATTTTTTACAATAGTCTTCTAAGAGATATAGCTTCACATGCGCCTATAGTTATATAGTTGAAGATAAAGAAATAGTTGGCTGCCCATGATATAGCACCTGTAGTGGGTGCCCTATATTTTGTCTTCACTTGAAGACAAAGAAATAATTAGCTATATAGCACCTTGACCAAGGAAAAATGCATATCCCTATGTCGATCTCCTGGTCTCATGATCTCCGGCATAGTCACTATCATAGTATCCATGCAACCTTGGATGACTTCCTATGTATTATATTCCAAACTGTCTTGTACCTCAAATGTACCTCAAGATTCTTTTAGCTGCATTCCATTAAGACTGTTTTGGATTTGCCATAAATTGTGCAAGTGAACTTACTACATAATAAATATCTGGCCTTGTGATAGGCAGATATTTAAGAGATCCGATGAGCTGCCGATAGTACCTGTCATTGACGGTAGGATTTTTTGAATCTTTAGTAAGTTCCAAACTCTGTTCCATGGGAGTGGCTGCAATGTTGCAATCTGCCATATGAAACTTCTTCAAGAGATTGTCAACATATTTTAGCTGACTCATGACTTCAAGTGCTGTCTGAATCTCTCCACCATAACTCAATTCCAAGGCAATAGTGATTAAGTCCAAGATCTTTCATGTCGAACTCTGTAGATAAGTCTTGTTTCAATCTTTTGATGAATCTATCATTGCTTTCGGTCATAATAAAATCATCTATGTACAAAAGTGCAATAGTAATGTCTTCCCCTTGAACTTTGTAGTAGAGAGTATGACCTACATTGGACTTTATGTATCCTAGATTAGCAAAATACTTGTCAATTCTGTTGTACCAACTTTTGGGTGCTTGCTTTAAGCTGTAAAGACTTTTCTTGAGATGGCAAACCCGATTATCTTTTCCTGGTTCAACATAACCTGTTGGTTGTCGCATGTAGACTTCCTCATCTAGGTAACCATTGAGAAAAGCATTCTTGACATCAATCTAATACACATTCCATTTGCTAAGTGTCACTAGTGATATCAAGAACTATATGGACTCCATCTATGCTACTGGAGAATAAGTCTCATCATAATCCTAGCTATGCAAATCCTTTTGAAACGGGTCTATCTTTGTATCTTTCAATGCTTCCATCTAGATTGTACTTCACTTTTTATACCCATTTGTTTGCTATGGTCTTCTTTCCTAGTGGAAGGTCGCATAATTCCCAAGTATTATTCTTATACAAAGCTTCCATCTCTTCATTCATAGTTAGCAGTTTGCCATTTTGGCTTGTCAACTGCATCTTTGAAGTACACTAACTCTTCTATAGCCATGATGGTAGTTGGTGGTTTCAATCTGAATTGCTTTGCCTTTTTGAGCATAATGTCAATCTGGCTAGAGGTTTGCGTTCCCTAGTAGACCGTCTGAGTTGCTTTGGCTCTTCTCGAGGTGCTTCTAGAAATTCTTGCTCTTCTTCATCAACCTTTTCTATAGATGACTGAGTAATCATTGTGTCTATCTCCTGTGTTTTTAAGGTTTTCCATTCTGATTCTTCATCAAAGATTACATCTCTGGAGATAATGACCTTTTGGTTGATGGGATCATACAACTTGTATGCTTTGCTCTCTTCACTGTAGCCAACCATGATGCATTTACGTGACTGTGCATCCGAATTTCTATGATGGTCATCATGTATGTGGGAATATGCTATGCAAACAAATATGAGGAGTGCGTGGCTTGTGTCCACTGAATGCTTCATAAGGTATCATACCCTGAATCGGTTTGATCAGAAGCCAATTAAGCAAGTAGTTTGCAGCAGCCATTGCTTCTACCCAATACTGATTCGAATGATGCTTCTCACTACGCATTGGTCTAGCACTGTCTGCTAAAGTACCATTCTTCCTTTCAACTCTTGCATTCTACTCTCATTATGCTGAGGAGTATCTGCACATGTGAGTTATCTTCGAATGCCATGACTTTGCAAAAGTTCATGAATGTTGAAGACATGTATTCACCTCCTCTGTCTAGTCTCATGACTTTGATCTTTCTTCCTGTCGGTTCTCGATCATGGCTTTGAATTCTTGAAATCTAGAAAAGACTTCAGATTTCTCTTTCAGGAAGTAGATCCATCAATATCTACTATAGTTGTCGATGAAAGTCAAGTAGTAAAGTGAACCATTGATGCTGCAGGTCTAGGCATAACCCCATACATCTATATGAATCAAATCAAGAATACCTCTTAGTCGAGCGGTGCTTCTGCCAATTGACCATTGACCAAGGTAAGGTTAAAACTAACCTTAGTAAGAAGAGAGACAAGAATACATGATAGGCCTCTTATATAGAGAGTTTCCTTTGAATAGTCAACATCTGTGGGATCCTCTGATCCACATCTCTCCTTGTGGATATCTTTGATCCATATCTTCACATCATGTAGTCCACATCCTAGGGTGGCTACTTTGGTTCTTTCCTATACCATACCTTAGCCTCTAATCTGTGTGCTTATGGCACCATATCTCAACAATCTTAAGATTCAGTCCGATGCTCTGAAATCTTTAGATTCCAAACAAAATCTTTCAAATTCTATTGTTGTCGGTCACGTTGAAGGTGGTCGACTCAGAGGCGTAGGGAGTTTGCTATTGTTGTTGAGGCGTGCTTGTTGATAAAAGTAGCTGTCGATTGCAAGTCATTGCAGGCTATGAGCTAGGAGCCCGTGAACTTTGGTTAGGACATTGTCGTGCATAGAGTCAGTCAAGCAATTGCACTGCTAGGTGTCTAGATGTGCAGACAAGTCATTGGTGGTGTCGTTAGGTGAAGGGCTCATTGAAAGATTTCCAGGCATGTAGGAAATGCAGGTTGGGTCATCATAGTGGTCATTCATGAGGTAGATGACTTAGGAGCTCCTAGCAGCCGTTTTGAGGACATTGGATGCGTGTGGACGATTGGAGGCAGCTAGACTTTAGACACTTGGCCTTTGTTGAGGAAGCCCATGTAATAGAGGCTGTTTGTTGGACTTCACTGAACTTCAAGGAGCCATAGTTGCTTGAGTAGGTGGCGAATGTTGAAGCGGTGGAGGCTACACTGTGAACGTAGTGGACTGGAGGATAGCCGATGCTACCTATTGGATGGTCATACTAATGATGAAGACCATTGGTAAATGGAGAGGGAGGCATAGCTGAGGCTGTTGGGAGAGCTTGGAACCGACCACAATTGGAGTCTGGGCATGTGCTTTGGATTGCTATGTAGCTAGAGTCCTAGAGTTGAAGTTGCTGGAGCAACAAACTTGTTGTGGGTGGTGAGGTTGCTTTGTAGAAGATGCAATTGATAGATTTTGGTTGAAGAAGCTTGGAGAAGTCACTTGGGAGCTTCCCCTTTATCTATGGAGTCTTCTTCTCTCCCTATATCTAAGATCTATCTCTCTCAAGGAAGGATAATGAACACTCAAACTCTCTCTCTCTTTCAAACAGATACAGAAATCAAACCTCTAAAAGAACTCTCACAAACTAAAATGAATGGAATAAGAACTCTCACTCTCAATGAATGGAGATACGGACAGAAATTGTCTCTCACTGGAAATCTTTCATCATCAAAATGAAAGGATAGAAACTCTCGATCTCTCAATCTCTCAGTCTCTCACACAAGGATCACCATGTCTCAGCGAAAGACAAGGATGCTCTGATACCATGATAAAATATGAAGAGGGGAGAGGATCGAGATGAGGATACAGGGCATAGCTAGAGAGCACACCACCAGTACAGTAGATTTAGTTGAAAATGAGGATAGAGATGAGGAAAGAGGGCATAGCACACCACAAATGACTAGCTGTACAATAGATTTAGTTGAAATTTTAGAATATATACAAACCCTTTTAGGGTTAGGGTTAGGGCATCTAACCCTTTCCTTTATAGCACTCTATTCAGTTAGTGCTACGCACATATGATCACATGATGTTGAGCATGGTTTCTCAATACAACCTATGCAAGATCCAAATGACAATTGTCACACTCCTCTCACACTCTCTCCATTTAATGCAGGGGCAGCACATATTGGGGTTGGCATTTGGAAGAATACAAGTTACTAGGCTAAGAAGGGTTACAGCATAGACGTTGATGATATATGCAATAGGAAAGGAAATATCCAGATTGATGATTGGGATACTAGATGCTATAGAGAATACAAGAGGAAGTCTCAAAGTGAGTGAGTGTTGGAGGCCGCCCGCTGCTGCTGAGCGAGAGAGAGCCACAGCAATCTTACATCATCTTTTGTGGAAGTTGGAGCCTACATGGTGGTGGCTAGGGCTTTGAAAATAGGGTAGGGACTTTCGACTCAGAAGGAACAAGAACGGAGGAGCCTCAAGGGCTAGGGGGCAGAGAGACTCAAAAAAGTCACCATAAAGGAATTTCTCTCTCTCTCTCTCTCTCTCTCTCTCTCTCTCTCTCTCTCTCTCTCTAGGTGAGCACACTACTTGTTGGCAGCTAGGTGAGCACACTACTCGTTTGTTGCACTTTTATATTTAATGCATTAGAGCAAGGTTATTGCAACCCCTAACTATGACTCTACAATCTTTGCCATTCTTGCAAATGCCAATGAGACACCTTTGCACACCCTAAAATATCACAAGGGCATGCATAACCAAGCTATTCTATTCTTACAATTTCTTCCATTTGAGACATTTTAGTTATTGGCATTTCTACAATTATCTCTCCCTCAATTTTACAGGTCTATTTTCTTTACTCTTGCAAAGATTTTGTGGCATTGCCTAATTGCATAGAGGAATAATAGATCCCCAAAAATGCTTCGATGATACATCATTGTCTATGGTGTTTTGCCAACATCTTTATCATGTCTTCAATGTACACATAGGGGGGTATCCTTGTTGGACAAATTGATGTACCAATGGGTACAAGGTTAGTGTGAGTTTGTGTGTCACCACATGGTGGTTAGTCTGACCAGGTTAGGTGGTAGAAGGTTCTATTAGGTGTGATTGAGAGATTCATGGGTCTGATTGAGAGATCAGTGGAGTCATTTATGGATCTAGACGTGCTCTCCCTTGGGCACATGCATTGTATCATTTTCCTTTATAAGGGCACTTCTACTCATGAATAAAGTAGTCTTTTGTTGAAGTATGAGATCATTCAGTCCACTAGGTAGAGAGAATTGAGTGAAAAAAAATCTTCTTGAGGAGAAATCAGTGCGACTTTCTAGTGCTACCCCCGGTGACGTGATACAACATTTTGCCCAAGCTTCCTACTTGCTCTTCACAGGTAATAGACCTTCAATTCTATTGTTAAAGACCTCTTAGAGCTGCTTTGATTAGTTCAAATTTTGCCCTCCACTCTTTGCTTATTGTTGTTGGAATTAGTTTTGAGAGTTTTTTTGGTCTTGATGTTTGACTAAGTCAACAATGGCATAGGGATTTTGACTTGACTAAAAATTATCACTATTTTGACTGAGATTGAGCATCTATACATAGTCATTGAACTCATGGAAGGTGGTTGTTAAAAATTCCTTCTTCTTGTGGTTCTAGCAATACTCTATGTGTTAGGAAAATAAAGAAGAAGAGAGCTCCAAAATATATCAATAGGAAAGTCTCTAGACTTCAAGTCACTACTATCATTATGCAAAGGACCTTGGTTTTTCATATTTTCTTGTTTGCAATATGCATTTATATGGTGATGGCTCTTTTTGAAGAGTTGTAAATGGATTAGACACTGCCATTATTGTGGTAAGACCTTACCTATGGCTACCAAAACAAAGATAGACAAGTTTGAGGGAGAGGGATTTCACACATGACAAACCAAACTCAAGATTATTCTCATGAAGAAGGGGATTTGAAATATTGCTAATGGGAAAGAGAAGAAACCTACTACTAGGGAAGGAGAAGTATTATGGCTACCTAGGGATGAAAAGTAATTAGCTATAATCTCACTTGGGTTGAGTGATTCCTTTTTTCATCACATTGTTGGTTGTGAAACTACAGATGCTGCATGGAGGCAGAGTCTTTGGAGCACACAGGAAATGTTCCAAGTATAGTCTTCTCATTAATTTCTTTCATATGAATTTGGATAAAGGAGAATCAATATCCTCACATTTAAACTCCATAAAAAGTATATTGACTCAGCTAGCTAGCAACTTTGATATTGATGATGACATTGTGATTGCTATCTTGCTTAAGATTCTACCTGATGAGTATGGTGCCATTGTAACTACTCTCAATAATCTACCAGAGTCCAGTTTGGTAAATATAGAGGCATCCCTCTTGGAAGAATAAAGAAAAATTAAATAAAGGAATGACTACAAAGAAAGCGAGGCATGTCTAGTCAAAAGCAACTTCAAAGGATCAACAAGCAAGAGCAAGATGAAGTGCAATTTATGTTGGAAGCTTAGACACTTTATGTTATACGATCAAGCTAGAAATAGTTTATACAATCAAAAGAAAACCTACAAGATGTTGCTAAGATACAAGTGCATCATTGAGAATTTCAATCAAACTCCAGTCAACAGAACGTACATAAAAGGAAGATTTCTTTGGTACTTAATAAATTTTGAGATCTCATATTGGTGAGATTTTCCCACTTTTCCTAATACGGTCTTACCAGGGCATTGAAAAAAAAAGGAATCCATTTATAGCCCCTATCTGGCTATCTCGACATGCATTTCCCTAACCTTTTTCATGGCTTCCTATGTTGTCACAAGCATTTGAGCTACAAACAAGTTTTGTAGCATATGAAGAGAGACCTTCAATTGCATCTGCTTGAGACAATTCAACACTTTCTTACACCTTGATTGACATATCCTACAATCAGTGCATTCCATGATAATAAGACACAAAGTAGTACTTAACCATGCTACTACAAGCACGCCACATTTGGCATGCATATCCACCTAAGTGCTGCCAACAAGTGATCAATTTCAAGCCCCTTCCTAGCACATCCTGAAATCAGTACATTCCATTAGACTAGGTATCGAGCTAGTACTTATCCGTGCTTTTGTAAGCAAGCCACATTTGGCATACATATCCACCTAAGTGTTGCCAACAAGTGATCACTTTCCAACCCCCTCTTGGCTATCTCGGTATGCATTTCTTAGCCTTTGTGCATTGCTCCTATGGTGCCACAAGTTGTCAAGTGAGATGGGAGGAACTTACAAAAGGGACAGTTAGACCAAAGAAGGTGGGCAAAGCGGAAAATATGAACAAGATTGAATGAGAGACGAGATCCATGAAGGGAGTGGGATCTCTGAGAGGAGGGGCGATGAGGAAGCAAGGGGAGGATGGAGAACAAGATGGGGATCTCTTAGAGAGGTGAGGAGGATATGAGAGGGAAATTTGAAGAAGAGAGGGAAGCCAGAGCATTTCCCATCTGTTCCCCTAGCCAAAGCATTTCCTATCCCTGCAAGGATGAAGCTATGCAAATGAGTTCCGAAAGCAACCACTCCCATGCCCTTTATTTTGAAACAATCGTTGCTCGACAGCACAAAACCCAATGCCTCAGTGCACTTTCTTTTGGATTCTATAAGCAATCATTTCCTAACAGCACAAATCCCAACACCTTTGGCCCAGTCATACCTTGCTTCCACCTCCAAATTGTGGTACATTGATCCTTTGACCTTGCTTGGGGAGCAGAGAGCTGCACAATTCCTTGAAGACATGTGCCTAGATACCCCTCAACAATAACCTTGTTGGCAACTTCAATACAAGATATAGAGGAAATAGGTCAACAAGGGAGGGAGCTTGTGTCTATAGCTTTGTCCTCAACAGTCTGATCAACACGACATTTTTTAGAAGAATGATTCTGACTAGCGATGCATGCCATTGAGACTAGTATCCAAACTCAAACACCTGAAAACTCAATGGACATATCAAGAATATTTTCTAGTCTTGCATAAGCACGATCTTCTTATTCAAAACTTTAAGAATATTATCAAAGAGAGATTGACGCAATGAGATCGCTCTTGTACCTTACTCTTTAATATTATGATCAACACAGCTTCTCATTTCATACATGTTTGATCTTTTGAGAGAATAAAAGTATGAGAGCATGTACATCAAGCCTTTGAAGCTCATATATTCATGTCCAAGTTTGAGATGAAAAAAATCAATGAAGAGCATTTACATCAACTGTTTCATCTTGAGCCAAGTCTAATGCGCCAAACAAGTCTATCTCTAACTATATATCGAGTTGATCTCCTATATCATCATCATACTCTAGCATCATACGTTCACCTAAAAGTACTTGATCATCTTCTTCAATAAAGTGTGGTGATTCTTGATGATCATTGTCTTCTTCCTCAATATCGTGATCTCCATCTTCCTCCCGTGCGATGTCATTATGCGCATCTTCCTCTTGGCTCATATTGTGATCTTTATCTTCTTCGCTAGATTCATCGGGATCAATTGGACCATCTTGGATCAGAACGATCCGGATGAAAAACCACCAATATTGAAGATGGGTGCCAGATAGGCTTCAATTATATATATGAAATTATGCTTAAGTACATGTATCAATGGATCTTTAAAAACGGCATTGGTAGTGGCATCTCCATATCCACATCTCTATCTTCAAAAATTTGCTTACTTCGTGATGCAACTTGGATCACATACCACCATCTTGGATCAGAACGATCCGGATGAAAAACCACCGATATTGAAGATGGGTGCCAGATGTCTTCAATTATATATATGAAATTATGCTTAAGTACATGTATCAATGGATCTTTAAAAACGAAAGCTTCGATTAATTAAATCATTAGTATGCACCTGCTCACAGTGCTCGGGAAGAACAAAAGTATCACTTTCATCGGTCCAATGTTTGGTGGAGTCTATTGCAAAGAAACCGCTGCTATCTTTTCTCACTGTCGCATGGGGGATTCCGCATCTCTTTCAACCGCGTTCGGGCGGCCTCAGTGACGTTCCTCGACAAAGTCTAGGCCTTACCCCAGTGGAGATTATCGAGGTTAGCATTAGAGTCCTCCAAGTGACTAGTAAAGAGCGGTGTTGATACGGCATGGTATGCACGAATATCCACGTGGTTTGGTAGTCACGGCATTCAAATGGACAGACTTTCCCCCTTTCAGTACAATCTGGCTGCACCACCCGAGATGATCCCATGAGACGAGATCAACCGTATCATACGGTTGGACGACCTCCAACTCCATACATCTAGGGCTTGGGGGGGAGAGTTCTCCATCAAGATACAGTTCTACCATGACCACTTCCTAATGGTCTCAGAGCACAGTCTTGTCATCAAACCTTAGTATCTCGAGGACAAGAGTCTCACATGCACTAAGAGTCGCCATCAGTCAGTTGCGAGTCTCATCACATTAGCTGCGGATTGAGACAGGGAGAGCTTCAGGTATATCCAGAGAGCAGAGGAATTGCACACTATGCCAAATGGAGCAGATCGAGACGAAGAAGCATTTTCTATGTATCTGCCCAATCTATTATGAGATCCGAGGACGATATCACTGTCTCTTTCAAGAGGGGCATGGCTTTGGTCACTTACATGTCCGATCCATTTTCACGATCAGGTTTGCGTTGGGCTCTATCCAATCGAGATGCGACGATGGAGAGACACATTGATGCAATAGACCACAGAGCAGCAAGAAAGACTGATGCCACAGGTCACCGAGATCGACAAATCACAAACTTCTATGCATCTGAGTCAACTGCCAATGAGACCGAGGGAGAGGAGCTTGATGAGATGTTCTCTGTTATTTTTCTTTTGCTACTCGAGTATTTACACACTTGATTCACTAGCTTAGCACTTTAGCTTTCAGCAAGGGTCTTAGTGAACCCTTTGCTTCAGCCTCTGCAACTTGTATAAGTTACTTTTTGGCTTGTACTTTGTCTCATAGGCCCGCATAGGGCCTCTTGCAAACGTTAATACCTCTCTCTCTCTCTCTCTCTCTCTCTCTCTACGCTTGTGTGTGTGTGTGTGTGTCGCCTCCTCTTTGCCACCCCATCCCCACCTCCCTCTGTGGCTTGTATGAGTTACTTTTTGGCTTGTACTTTGTCTCATAGGCCCGCGAGGCCTCTTGCAGATGTTAACACACACATCTCTCTCTCTCTCTCTCTCTCTCTCCCCCTCCCCAACCCACCACTCTCTACAAATAAGGCATTGGCCTAGACACACCCCCCCCCCCCCGCGGCCCCCCTCCCTCCCCTCCACCCCCCGCTCTCTACAAATAAGGCATTGGCCTAGAAGACCAAGATACTTGGCTTGTTGAAGGATCTCTCCACTATTGATGTCGGGAAGCGAAATGAAGAGTGGTAGGTCCTCCAATCTGGTAAAATGTGTGACTACTCGGATGAAAGGAGCAGAGACTTGACCCCTCTAACCGCATATGCAAAAGATATGCCCCTCTCGACCACATGATTGAAGCTTGCCTATACTAGGCTCCATTCAGATGTGCGGTAAATACTCTGAATGAAGCCTAGGAAAGGATATGTTGGCCACTAGGCCAGCCCCCAAAGCTGAGAAGTGATATCACTATACCCACTTTGCAAAAAAGCCAATTGCCGCACACAAGTCAATAGAGTTGTGTGTTAGAACTCCTCTAAATGATCTGGCCTGCCAAAATTGAATGCGATAGCATCCTTTCCCAAGGGGGAAAACTCCGATAATGCATACCATCGAGCCTGCCAAAGTTACCTGAAGATCATTCTTCAAAAGCCCTGAAGCTAGTCAATCACTGATCAAGCGACATACCAAAGAAGAGGCCTCCATGGTAAAAACTGTCTCCTCAATGGATAGAAAGGTAGCAAGGTAAAGAAGACTACTGAGAACCGAACACGCTGAGTCGGGTTGAGCGACTGCACAACAAAGTCCTCGGACTGATGTAGACATGGACCGGTCTGGTTCTCTCTCCTTGAAAACCACCGGTATCTGTAGCGAGTGTAGTCAAAGAAGACGAAAAGGCTGAGATGATGGGACCAGTAGTGCAAGTAGTCATCACTAGTGGAGGCATCTTAGGCATCTTAAAAACAGGCCAGACTCCAGCTCCAAAAGAGAGTACTGTTGTGGCTAGGGGGTGAGCATCAAATCACCTTCCCTGGCTGACTGTAAGCAAATTGATCTCCATACCTTTGAATAAAATTCAAATGCACCAGACCAGCTCCAACCAACAAGAAGGCTTCATTGAAGAGATCAGGGCAAAAAGGAGATGCCACCAGTAAACAAACAACCTGATTTCTCTCCACGACAGCAAGCTTCGAGAATCACTAGCAATGTGGAGTCTTCAGTAGGCAAGTTAAGGCACCCCCCTTTACACATTTAAGGTTGCATCCTGCTTATTGCCGTCCATAGACTTTCTTCTAATCTCCTCGGCCAATAAACAACACGACAATTCAAAAAACAACAGACAGATGCTGCTCATGCTGACGATCTTTGCTATAAACAAAATGGACATATCACCATGCATGGAAAAAAAAGTTCAACCAGAGCAGAGGTGTCTAGCACAAAATTGAAAATAACTTCTAGCTAGAGACTATTTAAATAAGTGCCCCCAGTCTCTGTATAAGATTGAATGTAAACTTCTATGAATGTTAACCTCGCACATGTTAAAGTAATAAGCCACTTTGCAAACAATATATTCTCTTAGACTCCTTAAAACTCATGCAGGATAAATGAGATTTTAACGGTTTAAGAATTTCATTCAAAAACCCAATTAAAAACAAAAAAGATGAAAAAATAAGACCCCTTCCTTCTCCTTTCATGTGGTTAACATTTATTTCTCACATGGTTTACCTCTTTTCTATTTTAATTAATGGTCTTTTCCCCCTCCTTAACCTTCCCATTTTTGAAAGCTTTGGGGTGATACCTAGGTTCTTAAAACTATAGATAATATAAGACATCCCTTCCTATATTTGGAGACCTTAAAAACCACTACAGCCAATTAATTTGAGATAATGGAAACAAAAACCAATCAGTGCCAATGTTGCAAGTCAATGTGTTACCTTGATGAATACCATCCAGAGGTGGCATAAGCTTGTAGGCAAAAGAGGATTTTGCTAGCTTGATTCACAGGACTTAATATTTAAAAAGGTGGTAATACTTGAAAGTTAACAGTAACTAGCATAGAGATCACGAAATCCAGTGAGGATCACCAGCACCACAATTACTTCAGATACTCAGCAACATTCTTTATGAAATAATTAATAAATGCTCTCCATAGAATGTAAATCCCTTGGTACACTAGTCCTGCTATGGTAAACAGAGCACCTCGGTCAGCCTTTTAAACCAGGTCTAGTTAAGTTTGGCCACCTGGGAGTTTAACAATAAGGTCTCTTGCGAAGCATGTTTCTGCAAAAATCTCAAATTTTAACAGAAGAAAACCTTGTGTTACTGAATTTTTCTGCAAGGGTATTAACATTAAGCCTTCAAACATCCACTATTTCATGAGCTCCCTCAATAGATTAGCTGTCTAGAATGTAAAGGACTGTCCAAAAGAATAAAAGATTGTAAAAATAATAGCCCAGGCCAGGCCGTTTCTAGCACGCACCCTCTTTGATGCATGGTCAACGGGACCGCCTTCAAAAATACTTGGCATATTGACCTTGCAACATACTTTTCCCGACATGTAGTTGCTTTTAGATGAGCTGTAACTTACGAATAACGAACAGGATGTCATCTTAGCTTCAAGTGAATAAATTTATCAACATCTTCTCTTCACCTCACCATAGAGTATCACTCCAAAAACTGTCAGCGTATAGCCAAGCATGCCAGTAACAGAGACAGGGTTGCGAAATAGAAGGATGGACACCACAACAGCTACAGCCCCCTTAGCATTTCCAAGGACCTGTACATAATCCAGCAAAACAATTAAACGGTTAACACCCCTGAGATGGTAAAAAGGCCAATTCATTGAATAGACTTTAGAGAGTTCTTTTCCATGACTAAATGAACCAACATCAAAAGCTGCAATTTTGCATATCTTTAAAAAATCCTGACCGAACACTGGTTGAAGACAGTGTCAGTCTTGCCAGGATTGGGTCTCTCATGAATCTATATGCCGAACATATAACAGACGTACACAATTCGAATTACTGAAAACCAAGGTAAGAAAGGGAAGAGAGAGAGAGAGAGAGAGAGAGAGAGAGAGAGAGAGAGGCCTAATACAATGAGCTGAAAGGGTGGAGCCTCTAGACGGGCATCATCACCCATAATGAACACAACATAGCCATTGCATATCAGATCTGTCTATTAGAAATCTGGGCCCGTGGCCAATGTGGAAGCTCAAGGGGAGCCCGATGATGAATGAGCCTGTTTGATGACAGGAAACCTGCGATAAAGCGCTGACGGTGGTCTGCGTGTGTGACCCATTGCAGTCTTCTAGCAGAACCCCTGCCCTGACAAGAGCCACTGTAGAGAGAGAAGATCTACAAGCATGATGTGAGTGTCAACCCACTGTCGTCACTGGCTCTGGGTCCCTGCCTCACCGACTACCTGTGATCTGCTGGTCCATATGATCTGGCTGAGAAAATTCCGTGATCATGCTCTGAGTAGAGTATGCCTATGTACCATGATCCCGCCTACGTATCGTGAGCAATTGCTCTCTATGCCTGACAATCTCATGGATGAAGGCAGCAAGGCATCTATGATCTACGTAAGAGAGAAAGTTGGAAGGGGGTCCGAAACCATCTCTGAAGAGATAGTGATAATGACCTCAAATCTCATAGTACACAAGGCTGAAAGCAACGAAATGCTCCTCTGACTCGACCTCATCACAATCGCATAGGGTGCAGATGCGGCTCTCCCTGGGTATACCCTCTACCTGTCAACCCGCAATATGGAGTTGGTGTGATGAGACACGAAACTGCCGATCGATATCCTCGGTGAATGTCCAAGTGGATCCAGGTAGATATCCTGGTGGATCAATGAAGTCCTCCTCGGAAATCTGTAAACAGTGGTCCCTATAGAAGCTGAGCTTCACTAGAACATGGTTGTAGAAGGTCCTCTCAATAACGTGGTTGATATCGTGATATGTGAGGGGGGGCTAAAGGAGCCTCAATGTTATACTGGAAAGGGGGTAATCTATCCATGTGGAGCCCCAAACTCTCAAAGCACCACATATATGTGCAAACCAACATCTCCGATCACCTCAGCTACTAATGTCATGGAGGAAGATAGAGCCAGCCACGGTAGTCTACGTTGTCCTAAGGTACAGGAGCCATAATCCCTGACTCGATGAAGGTATGTGATGACCTGAAATGCCGCATCAAGGTACAGTGGAGATGCACCAAACTCAGCCAGAACAATCTGATGCAGGGCCGATGGCTTGCTGTGGATCATCCATGACAGCAACCGAACCTGAAGCCGCTCGACTCAAGCCCAATCTGCCTCTTACAAATCAAGCCCCCAACAAGGACTGCCATACATATCCGTTGTACGGACCAAGGAATCAAAGAGAAGAGACTTGGCCCGAGGATCCTAGAAGTGGCCAATGGAAGCACTACTAATCTAGTCGAGTAAGTGTGGCATATCCCTTGCTTAGTCGAGCCTGCATCACCGGTCACATCGTGAAAATCGAGCCAAAGAAAAGAACACCCAGTATGAGTATAATGAAATAATCTCCATTGTTACTCATCTAGCGTGACCTGCTCTCGGCATGGCTGCTCAGGAAGTGTAAAGATCATAACCTTGTCCTTACCAAGATTGACCTTCAAGTCATGTTGACTCACAAAAGGTGTGCAACACATCCAAAGGTCTCTAGAGGCCCTCTGTCGAGGACGAGAGCAAGATCACTACATATAAAGTAAAGGGGCGGGTGCCTTGCAAAAGTCAAGAGCCCCCCTTTTTCTATCCATGGAAAGCCCTAGTAAAGAGGCATGAAAAAGGGGGGAAATGCTTACGTGTCAAGCTCCTCTTAAAAGTGCAGGTGGTCAACATGTGGCATAGTACTAGCCCACCAAAGCCTTTGGTATTGGATATTTACGTTTTTCACCAAGTTAAAACTTTTTTACTCTTTTTTTTTTTTTTTAAAATATCCCCCCTCTATGCTTTTCCATGCGATGAGTTTACATTAGAAAAAACTTCAAAAAATCCATAGGTGCAACCTCTTCCACTAGCAAAACGTTAGCAGTGCATAGTACTAGCTCCTTTCCCCTAAGAGGATCTAAATCAAAGTGCCAATAAGAGAGCAACGAGTCCCCCCTAGTGTCTCCATGAAAGTCTCAAGCTCATCTATGCAGAGGCCAAACAAGATAGGGTGACAATAGACAACCTTGATAGTGCTCATGATCTCTATCAACCCTGCCTGAAACCCTCTCGTAGAGAGATGATATGATTCTTATTAATGTCCACTAGAGACCAAACAGAATCTATGGACCAGAACTAATAATCTATCACCACATATTGGTGATTAGAGAATAGCTCTTAGATGTACATCCGAACATTTTAAAGGAGTGTTCTAGAACTCTCTGTGTGTAAGAAAGGGGGCAGGGAAGATTCGGATAAGAAGGCAAAATTACCTAAAGGGAGAGAAAGGAAGGGGGAGAAGAAGAGAGAAGAGAAAGAGAGAGAGAGAGAGAGAGAGAGAGAGTTCCTGGAGGTGAAGGAAGCAAGAGAGCTGAGTATAGATAAGGTAGGAATCACATCAAAAGATACATTGCAAATGAGGGAGGATACTTACATAGTGCCTCCTTATCCACTTTTGACCTCTCCATCTTGTAAACATCCCCAAGTACTAATAATCCTAACCCCACCTAACTTGGTCAACTTTTGGGCTTCATTACAACATCCCCTCTTTCAGGGGGGCGTGAAATTCTAAGTACTTTAATGTACTACAAGACCGTGACAACTTTGGTTTTAAAAGTCCAAGCGTGGGCTTAATAATGTGTAATTAAACGCGGCATGGTGCCTAGCACATAAGCGTAATTAATCCCTAGGCCCAAAGACATTCCAAGGAATTAAAAGAGTGGTTGTTGGGAAATGATGATGTGGCATTTTTAATGGGCCCCCTAGAGGGCCATGTACCTTCAGTGGCCCCCCTAGAGTTCCAGATGGCTCTAGTGCCTTCTACATGCTCCTTTGCCATTCCTGGACCTTCCTGGGCCTTCTAAACTTCACATGTGTGGTTTTCTCTCTCATCTTCTCCCTTTGTTGAGATTTTAGACTGGTTTTTCAACCTCCTTCAGCTGAATTCCGTTTTTCTTCATAACTCCTCACCCATTTGGATTCCTCGACTTCTATTTGGCCCGATGGCTTCCCCTCTGCCTCCCCTTCGCAGTGATATGCTTTTCCCTTCGTGCGTTTGGTAGAACGGGCAGAGCTGAGCACTTCTTTTGCTGGTCGAATTTGCAAAAGTGGCTTTTTTTGGACCTTTTTGCTTCTACAGCCTCCTGGGCCTCTCCTCTTGCAAAGCTACAGCTTTCTATTGAATTACCAGTGGTCCCACGCGCTGGTTGACTAGTTTTTCTCAGTTTTGGAGGACTTTTCGATGATGAAACTTCTCCAAAACCTTCTCAATGCATTCCTTTATGAAGCACGATTCGTTTGAGCCAAAGAACTCCCACTTCTTTGCAACAGAAGTGCTTCTTTTCGCATTTTTCAGTGGAATTCTTGCTGGTTGGCTCTTGTAAATGCTCTTTCTTCATGCCTTTGCACTCCTCTTTGGCTGAGAATGCAATTGGGCATTGGCTACTATGTCCTCTTGGCGATTGAGGACTTGGTTCGAGTTTTCAGGGCTTGGCGAGTTGTGATTTTGCTGCTGCAATTTCTTTTTGCCATAAGCTATTGGTTGGCCTCGTGTGCCACCTCTTTCTTAGGCAGTGCTACATGAGTCATTCTTTGGTTGGGTACTTTGCTGATTTTATTTTGGAGCTCTGAAAAGCTTTGTGAATGCCATCTGGAAACCACTCAAAGAGAGTGCAGCTGGGGTGCAGTGTGATTGCATCTGGACAGCCAATGGAATTACACTCAGAAAAGAGAATGCCTTTGGGTTGAGCCTATGGGTTAAGTGCACTTATGTGAAGTGCACTTATGTGATGGTATTCTATGCTTGAAAGCCTTGCGAAGGCTCAGTGAATTGGGGCTGCGTGCTCATTTGCAAGGAAAGTCTCCCAAATGCAACTTGTAATCATTTCACTGTGAAATATAAAGAAATACCGAAAGGGGTGCCACGGTGTTTGGGGCCAATCGGGTGCACTTGTCTATGTTTGTTGAGCAGGGGCATTCTAGCCTCCATCCCTTTTTCAGGGGGTTTGTTTGTGAACAAATGGGTAAATGCCAAATGGTGATCATGCAATGGTTAATGGTTGTGATATATGCTTTGTGAGCTGTAAATAAGTGTTGAAGTGATTAAAGGTTTAGTTCCACTGTCCTCTAAGTGATTAGAGGCCGGTTTCATTGGTTCCATTGCCAGGATACCACACACTCTTTCTCAAGAGGTGGGCCTTGGTAGTTTGATATAAGGATATCTTTGCTGCACTTTTTGACAGCTGAATATTACAACCATAAACATGGTGAGTACCCATGAGCAAGAGAGCTCCACAACACCTCAAAGGAAAAGGCAGGAAAGCCTTAATGATCCAGCTAGTGTACAGCTGCAGAGAGCACAACAAATGCCTTTTGAGCAAGCCACACATGAAGCTACAACTGAGCTCAACGGTGATACTAGTTCTAGCAGTGAGTCAGATGATGCTACTATGTTGAATGCACAGCTTGCAAGTGCAGTGACTGCTTTGACTCAGCTGACAAACAAATGCCAAGAAGAAGAAGAAATCAAGAAAGCACAAGCACGGAAAGAGTGAGTACACACATGCATCAGCTTCTCATGGCGGATCGCACACTCATGCATCAGTTTCCCATGAGGGGCAGCCATCAAAAATGACTCAGAAAGTGACTTCCAAGAGAGAGGAATCCCCCAAAAGAGCACTTGAGAAAGAGGTACAAAAAGTACAGCCAGTGCAACAGTATGAGCAGCCAACACAAGGCCTTGGTTTGGATACTTCTACTCCTCAAAATAATAATGTGCAGTCCATAAATGTGGCTCAGCCACCTCTGCCATATTTGAGGCAGCAACCTCAATATTTTGGTACAGATTCTATCTTTGATGCTATGTTGATTTCACCGCCAACTGGGCATAGAAAGCAAGCCATGTATGACAATGTGGGAATGCAGCCAGGCATGCAAGCCACAGCATATGCTCCCATGCCTAATGTTCAGCCAAGCATGGCTCTCCCCAATGAAGGGAATGCTGCAAAAATACAACCATCTTTGGGACAGCCAATATCAAATGTATATAAAGAATTTAAGGATGGTGGTTCTCATGACAAGTTTGAGACATATAATGGAGTACAGGACAGGTACAAAGCCCTCACATTCCTTCAACAGTTTGATGCTGCATTTCTTGGGGGTTTGTTTACAAAAGCATCCAAGATGAGGAAGGTTGCCACATTTTTGAAAGGCAATGCACTTAAGTGGTACACCAACCTTATGCTTCATGGAGATGCACCTGCTACTTGGCTGGAATTTAAGCAAGTGTTCTCTTCTACTTGGCTTACTCCAACTTTTGAAGTTGAAGTACTTTCACACTGGCATGACTTGTCATACAAACTTTGCAAGAATCTTGATGATTACACCAAGAGGTTTTGGGATGTTTTACTGCCATTGAGCTCTTACAGGCATGTTATGTGCAGATGAGAAACAAGAAGATTTCTTTAAATCATAGAGGCAAAAATCATGTACTTGATTTAAAGTTGAAAGGGGAGCCCATCCCTGTAGTTTCAGCTTCTTGTATTTCCAATGTAATAAAGCGTCATATTTCAATGTACTTGATTTTTGTCAAAGAGGACAGCCAACCAATTCAGGAAGGCTCTACTCTTTCTGCTTTAGATAGAGAAAGGGCTGCTTTTATTTCAGATTTTCAGAATTGTTTTTCAGATGCACTTCCTCAAGAATTACCTCCCAAGAGGCCTGAGGATCATCAAATTGATATAATTCCAAGAAGCTCACCGCCTAATATACCTCCCTATCGTGTCAGTAAGGCACAACGGGAAGAGATAATGTCTCAAGTAAAGGAACTCTTGGAAAAGGAATTAATACAGCCAAGTAATTCTCCTTACTGTTCCCCTGTGTTGCTTGTGCAAAAGAAGGATGGCAGTTGGAGAATGTGTATTGATTACAGGGCTTTGAATAAAGTCACAGTTAAGAACCGTTTTCCAATTCCACGCATTGATGATATATTGGATCGATTGGAAGGTTCCTCAATGTTCAGTCGTATTGACCTTAAAAGTGGATACCATCAGATAAGGATACGGCCTGAAGATGTCTACAAGACTGCCTTCCGCACTTCATTTGGCTTATATGAGTTCCTTGTGATGCCTTTTGGTTTGACTAATGCGCCTGCCACTTTCAATAGAATGAGCACACAGAAAGTTTGTGGGCACTTTCTTCGATGACATCATTGTGTTCTCTAAAAATGAGCAAGAGCACAGGAAACACCTCACTATTGTGTTTCAAGAGTTGAAAAGACACAAGCTGCTAATAAACACCAAGAAAAGTGAGTTCTTTATGCATGAGATTCATTTTCTCAGTCATATAGTGTCAAAGGATGGAGTCAAGATGGATCCTGCAAAAGTTGAGGCCATAAGGAGTTGGCCAATTTTGAAAAATCTGCATGAAGTTAGAAGCTTCCTTGGGTTGTGTTCATACTATCGGAGGTTTATAAAGTACTTTGCAGAAATTGCTTCTCCCTTGCAACTATTGTGTTTCAAGAGTTGAAAAGACACAAGCTGCTAATAAACACCAAGAAAAGTGAGTTCTTTATGCATGAGATTCATTTTCTCCGTCATATAGTGTCAAAGGATGGAGTCAAGATGGATCCTGCAAAGTTGAGGCCATAAGGAGTTGGCCAATTCTGAAAAATCTGCATGAAGTCAGAAGCTTCCTTGGGTTGTGTTCATACTATCGGAGGTTTATAAAGTATTTTGCAGAAATTGTTTCTCCCTTGCATGCTTTACAGAAGAAAGCTGTACCGTTTCGGTGGGGACCAAAGGAAAATGCAGCTTTTAAAGAGCTGAAGCAAAAGTTGTGTTCTGAACCCGTTATTATCTTGCCAGATCTTGCAAAACCCTTTGCTGTAACTTGTGATGCATGTGAGAATAGCATAGGAGGCACTTTGATGCAGGATGGCAGAGTGGTTGCATATGAGAGTAGAGTTCTCAAAGATGCTGAATTGTACTTGCAAACATACAAGAAGGAAATGTTAGCAGTGATGCATGCTTTGACCACATGGAAACATTACCTTCTTGGAGCTGATTTTTATGTGCAGACAGGTCATCAGTCACTTAGATATTTTCTCACGCAAAGAAAATTATCTGAAAAGCACATGAGATGGGCTAACTTCCTCTCAATGTTTCATTTTCAAATTGTGCATGTGCCGAGTAACAAAAATGTCGTGGCTGATGCACTTTCCAGGAAACCACAGCCTGCAGCAGTCTCCAAGAAACCCAGTGTTTCAGCAGTGAGCATTGCTTACAACAATGTGTTAGATGTGATGAACGATCAGTATGTTAATGATGCTGATTTTTCAACTATTTATGATCAGCTTTCTAATGGTCAAAGGCATGATCACTATATGTTGAAAGAGGGTTCATTTTGATGCATGGACGACTCTATGTCACTGATCAGATGCGACAGAAAGTCATAAATGGAAAGTCATGCTCCTCCATATGCAGGACATAGGGGAATTACAGTAACAATTACAGCAGTGGAGCAATACTTTTATTGGCCATCTTTGAGGAAAGATGTGGAAGAATATGTGAGAACATGCATGGTTTGTCAGAAAGTAAAGTTTGACAGGCAGAAGGCACCTGGGTTGTTACACCCTTTGCCAATTCCGGATAGACCATGGCAAAGCATAGCTATGGACTTTGTGTTTGATCTTCCGCGTACTCCTACTGGACATGATGGATTGCGGACAATAATTTGCAGGTTTAGTAAACAAGCCCACTTTGTGCCAGTAAGAAAGAAAATTACAGCAGATCAAATGGCCAAATTGTTTCTGCAGCATGTCTTCAAGTATCATGGGATGCCTGAATCCATAATCAGTGATAGAGATTCGAGAATGACCAGCCTCTTTTGGAGAGGGATGTTTGAAAGTATGGGCACTATGCTGAATTTTTCGTCATCTTTTCACCCTCAATCTGATGGACAATCGGAGCAGGAAAACTCTACCATCTTGGATATGTTTAAATGCTATGGTCTCAAACCACAAAAGCAAATGGGAGCATTATTTGCCTTTGCTGGAATATGCTTACAATAATACGGTGCACACATCCACAGGTAAAGCACCTTTTCAAATAGTGAAAGGTGCCAGGAAGATACCTCCAATTTTGCATACAAAAGAGAAAATCTTCGAAGCTGATCGTTTTGTGGAAAGCCTTGAAGAGGCTTACTAGAAGATCAAATATGCCTTGCAAAGAAGTCAGGACAAGCTGAAAAGAGCAGCAGATAAGCACCGCAGGGAATTGGTATTCACAAAAGGTGATTGGGTTCTGCCGCGTTTTCAGAAGGCAAGGCTGAAAAATAAGAAAGGCAAGGGAAGGTTGTACACAAAGCTGAACATGCATTACTATGGTCCTTTCCAGGTTTCTGAAAAGATAAACGAGGTAGCTTACAGACTGAAGTTGCCTCCGCATTGGAAGCTACATAATGCCTTTCATGTGAGCTTGTTAAAGCAATATCATGGAGATATTCCCGAGGATTTACCTGATGAGGTGCAGCTTGAAGTGGAAGAACAGGATGAACTTCTGGTCCCATAGCAAATTCTGGCACACAAAGCTAGAAAGCTCAAGGGTAAAGTTATCCGTCGCTACTAGGTAAATTTTCAAAATTACCCATCACTTGATGCGAAATGGATGGAGGAAGGTAAGCTGGCAGATTCACCTGGGATATTGCAGCTTTACCTTGATGCTTTCCAGTTAGAGCCGACTACGGTCCAGGCTCCTACAAGTAGTTCAGCAGAGCGAGCGTCTGGAGCATTACCTGGTGTTTGAGAGGGGGGTAGCACCTCCACTCCCTCAGCATAAACGGGCTCACCGTGATTTCATGAGGTCGCTTGATGACACTGTATGTTTCATCCAAGATACTGAGCTTACAGTATTTCTGCTGTGAGACTTCATGATATTGATGCATCTTGACTATTGATCGCCGAGGATCACATAGATTTTGAGCAGTGTATATGGATGGATGCATGCCTCTCCTAGCCATATTTTCACTGTCTCTGTATTCTATAGCTGCGGCTTTCTTGTATACTCTTTCATGGTATATTTCATGCTCGCTCCTGTGTTTTGGGGCAGCAAACTGTGGTTTGCTGTTTCAAGAGAGGAGTATGTCACGGGGGCGTGAAATTCTAAGTACTTTAATGTACTACAAGACCGTGACAACTTTGGTTTTAAAAGTCCAAGCGTGGGCTTAATAATGTGTAATTAAACGCGGCATGGTGCCTAGCACATAAGCGTAATTAATCCCTAGGCCCAAAGACATTCCAAGGAATTAAAAGAGTGGTTGTTGGAAAATGATGATGTGGCATTTTTAATGGGCCTCCTAGAGGGCCATGTACCTTTAGTGACCCCCCTAGAGTTCCAAGTGGCTCTAGTGCCTTCTACATGCTCCTTTGCCATTCCTGGACCTTCCTGGGCCTTCTAAACTTCACATGTGTGGTTTTCTCTCTCATCTTCTCCCTTTGTTGGGATTTTAGACTGGTTTTTCAGCCTCCTTCAGCTGAATTCCGTTTTTCTTCATAACTCCTCACCCATTTGGATTCCTCGACTTCTGTTTGGCCCGATGGCTTCCCCTCTGCCTCCCCTTCACAGTGATATGCTTTTCCCTCCGTGCGTTCTACCCCGGCAGAGCTTGCTGGTCGAATTTGCAAAAGTGGCTTTTTTTGGACCTTTTTGCTTCTATAGTCTCTTGGGCCTCTCCTCTTGCAAAGCTATAGCTTTCTGTTGAATTACGAGTAGTCCCACGCGCTGGTTGACTGGTTTTTCTCAGTTTTGGAGGACTTTCCGGCGATGAAACTTCTCCAAAACCTTCTCAATGCATTCCTTTCTAAAGCACGCTTCTTTTGAGCCCAAGAACTCCCACTTCTTTGCGATAGAAGTGCTTCTTTTCGCATTTTTCAGTGGAATTCTTGCTAGTCGACTCTTGTAAATGCTCTTTCTTCATGCCTTTGCACTCCTCTTTGGCTGAGAATGCAATTGGGCATTAGCTACTATGTCCTCTTGGCGATTGAGGACTTGGTTCGAGTTTTCAGGGCTTGGTGAGTTGTGATTTTGCTGCTGCAATTTCTTTTTGCCATAAGCTATTGGTTGGCCTCGTGTGCCACCTCTTTCTTGGTTCACAGGTGCCCAAGCAGTGCTACATGAGTTGGGTACTTTGCTGATTTTATTTTGGAGCTTCGAAAAGCTTTGTGAATGCCATCTGAAAACCACTCAAAGAGAGTGCAGCTGGGGTGCAGTGTGATTGCATCTGGACAGCCAATGGAATTGCACTCGGAAAAGAGAATGCCTTTGGGTTGAGCCTATGGGTTAAGTGCACTTATGTGATGGTGATCTATGCTTGAAAGCCTTGCGAAGGCTCAGTGAATCAGGGCTGCGTGCTCAATTGCAGGGAAGGTCTCCCAGATGCAACTTGTAATCGTTTCACTATAAAATATAAAGAAATAACAAAAGGGGCGCCACGGTGTTTGGGGCCAATCGGGTGCACTTGTCTATGTTTGTTGAGCAGGGGCATTCTAGCCTCCATCCCCTTTTCAGTGGTTTTGTTTGTGAACAAATGGGTAAATGCCAAATGGTGATCATGCAATGGTTAATGGTTGTGATATATGCTTTGTAAGCTGTAAATAAGTGCTGAAGTGATTAAAGGTTTAGTTCCACTGCCCTCTAAATATTTAATTAATATATGTATAAGTATACAAATGTACAACTTGCTAGCATAGCTAGGTGCTAGATTCTAGAAGTACAATAAGCTACACTTAAAGAAACAATGCACTTCTACAATGTAGTTAAGAGTCAAGACTCGTCACTCAAGATTTAAAAGTTAAAGTTAAGACTCATGACGGAAGAACTCGCAAATTTTTTTATTAAAAAAGGTTTAAACTGACAATTGAATCTTGTCACATGTGACATGAATTTAATCTGCATCTCGATACATATAATTGAAAGGAAGCTTTCGACTCTCAAGACTCAAATCTCTGAAGATTCATCCTAATCTGAATCTATGAGGTCACTGCCACTGCTAGATCCAAAGTCACCATCAATGATAGCATGGCTAAGTCAAACTCAATGTTTGTGGTTACTCCCCACCCACCAAAAAAAAAAAAAAAAAAAACACGAGTGTCTAAAGGTGTCTTAAGGTAAGACACGTGTCTTAAGTGTCTTATCATAAGACACGAGTGTCTTAACAACCATGATTGTCATTGAAGACACAAAAGTGAATAACATGAGATTGTTGAAATCTGCCCATGTATATGGCATGCGAGATGACTTCCTCCTCTTTCTCCACCAAGTGTGGCCATAGTCTTCAAAGTGCATGCCATCATAAATGGCCTTGTTCTCAATATTTCTTAGAGAAAAGCTGAAGTGATCTTCAAGACCTGTGAGGGATTCTTCTAGTTCTGGAATTACTTTTGAACCCGTAAATTGTCAATTTGTCTTGCCCAACCTTGCCTCTCAATAACATGATGAATCTAGCCTATGAATAGCCAATAATCAGATCCCTAACATTGGTCGAAGGGATCCACTCATAAGGTTGAAAACGATAAACTCCATCACACATAGTAGGGACTAGCTACTATGACATCCCCACTGGCGTCATCAGTGCCCAACAGTGGAGTATAAACATGTGCTCTCACACATAAAAATCCACAAACCCACACATACTTGAGCATCCATTTATACAAAGTCTTCAACGTAGTCCAAAGTTTCTTCATTCAAGCTACAACTGCTTGTGAAGACTAAACGATTCCATTTTAGTCTCTCCCAGCCTCTGTTTTGCTGTCCCCATCTTCATCATCCTGGCTGTCATTTCTATGTCCCACTCTGCAATCCTTTAAACAGATTACGCACGTTGAAGCCCTGGAAATTTCTTTGCCTGCTGTAAGACTAACTTCCAAGGTATTCTAACACCTTGTAAGGCATGCATTTATGTCATGTGGACTGGAATTTATTTCAAGAGAAAAGAACACTCTAAAGTATTAAAGCCTATGTCTCTCGTTATAATCATAGCAGCTGCG
This sequence comes from Dipteris shenzhenensis, assembly GCF_047967505.1. Taxonomy (NCBI): domain Eukaryota; kingdom Viridiplantae; phylum Streptophyta; class Polypodiopsida; order Gleicheniales; family Dipteridaceae; genus Dipteris; species Dipteris shenzhenensis. The sequence continues at coordinate 57,501,039 of NC_141598.1, forward strand.
AACCCTTTTTCACCTTGCTCATTCCATCCAATTTCTATGTGCTCAAAGTCATCTTTATTACTGGCCTTTGGCTTACATATAATGTTTATTGATGAATGTGCCTTACATGCAGTAGTCAAATCTGTCTTTGATTCCATGCTTGCATTTATGTCACATCCATGTAATAACAGCTTCCATGAATCTTCAGTGTTAATACGTGGGATACCCGTAGGTAAATAGAACTGTGATTTCTTAATGATAATTGTGTCAAAGGTTTCAGTCCCACAGTCTCATCAATGTGCTCCACTAGGAATGCAATCTTAGCAAACCCCGAGTCGTATAGCTGGTTCATGTCCAAGACGTTTTGCTCAAAGAGTTTCTACTGGTGTGCCACACGGCCATGAACTCAATTGATTTTCATGTCACAAATATTCAACCTGGAGAAACAGTATTTCATGACTTTGGCATCCCATAAATGACTTTATTTAGTCTTCTTAAACGCACCATAACTTTCTTCTGCAAGTGGTGATACATGCAGCAACTTTCATTACATGCTGCACACAACCTGAGGGCACTCTTCCAAAGTTCTGTTTTTGCATTTTTGGCACTCCCATGAGATGCCATTGTTCTCAGTATGGCATCCAAGGGTAGAAGGTAATACTCCCATGGATACGCATTTGTGAAGAGCACTAGTTATGAGCTATGGCAATGCCCCAATGTTTTTGTGATGCATCTTCAGGATTAAAGCTCTGATGCATTTCTTGTTCTTGCCGCACAAGCTGCGCCTTGTTGCCTTGCCACTTTGCTTGGCTACCTTTGGCATCAACTACATGGTATTCTATATGTCTTTTCCTTATGGATATCATACAGTGCTCAATACTCAGCTTGTCCTCAAACTTTGTCTCTCAAAGTTGTCATGCTTAGAGTGTCCAAGAGTGGGCACAGTTGATTTAATCTCAACTTGACTATTGTCATCTCCATCTGCTGTGCATGCCACTATTGTACCTTGTTTGTGAAGACTTTGACAGTGACTTCTATCTCCAAGCTTCACTGCATCATGCTTGGCTTCTAATCACTGAATTGCTGTTCCAAAAACAATTTATCATTGCTATTAGCATGTTGATGTACCCAGGCAATAGTAACGAGGCTTGGAGATCCTTGCTTGCTCGCTACTGAACTTGATCTTGACTAACAGCTGCTTTTAATATAGGCAGTGCAAAAGTTCAAAGCAGAGGAAGAGGAAAAGGAGAAAGGTACAAAGGCACCTCTCTTGGCTCCATAGCCAAAAGCAAGGAGGTCATCATACTGCAACACAGAGTCTTGAAAACACACCACAGTTCCTTATGTTTTCGTCCCAATCCCATGATCACCTAGCTCCTCCTCTTGCTATCGTTGCTAAGCCTATTATGTATATCTAGATGAATCCAGGAACTTGTCCTTAAAAACAAAAACACATTTCAATCTCATGATAGTCACTCATAAGGTCCATCAAGCATAACTAGGACTAGCTACTATGACATCCCGCCCAGCGTTGGGTGTAGACCATAGTATAAACATGCTTTCGCCTTCATCTCCTATGAGGCTTCGAACTCCTCCCTCTTTTTCTTGAAGTATGGCGCTTTTGGTGTGATGCAGGACTCCGAGAACACTTCCTTGAAGAATGTGAATGCTTAGAGAGGTCTTTTGATGGAGAATTGAGAGAAAGCTCTTGATCTTCCTTTTCTTTTAGCGAAGTTGAAACTTGCTTGGTCATCATCTCCTCGAATAGATACTGAAATCGAGGTTTACGCTTTAAAGACTGAAACTCCCTGACCTTTTCTTTCACAAATCCTTCACTAAGATCTCCTTCACTAAGATCGTCTTCACATCCCTTAGAATGCTTCTTACTGGATCGTCTAGAAGATGAACTGGGCCTCTTGGTAGCTGAACTCCCGTGCTCCGACACCATGATGTGGGAAATGGGAAATTGAACCTACCAAATCAACTTGACTAGGCCTAAGGCAATCATCTTTTGGTTCCGGGGAGAGGGCACTTCCCACGGCCTTCATTCAGCCCCTCCCCGCTCCCAACCGGGGATGGAATGGACGGATGGGGAAGGCGACAGCTCGACTTTCTTTCCCTGCCTTTAGACCCGTATTATTTAATTATCCCATTTGGCGAACTAAAGGCATCCGGAAAAGCAACCCGAAAAGCAAGCGATTTTCCTGTCATTGGGAGTGGGCAATTTATGTTGCCCCCATCTCAAATAGTTAGTTTTAAAAGAAGATCATTAGAGGACTTATAAATAGAGTTATCATTAAATAGCAACGCGGACAGCAAAGCCCCTACTCCTTTCAAGGAGGTAAATGCTTACAGGTGGAGACGGGGGCCGGCCCGATGCGCGATGAATTATGGGTGGGTGTGGCTCTTGGTTGTATGGTTCAACCACTAGTTCGAGTATCAGCCAAACTTTAAAAACAATATAGTCATTTATGTTATCCCCAACAGTTTGCTTGCGTCACACCTGCATCTGCAAGCCCGTTGAGTGCCTTGCGCCTGACGGATGTCACTGAGGTCTCCCGACTAACGGATCCCAATATGCGCCTGACATACAGATGTCTTTACTGAGGTCTCCCAATATGCGCCTGACAAATGTCACCGAGGTCTCCCGACTGACGGATCCCAATATGCGCCTAACGGACGGATGTCTTTACCGAGGTCTCACAATATGCACCTGACGGATGTCTTTGCCGAGTCTTTGGACCCTTGCTAAGGAAAGTAGCAAAACCACGCTCTGATACCACTGTAACCCAAACTGGATGAAATTGCAACTCACTTTGGCACCGTGGGACAGTTCGCAATCAACATGGGACTCCTCTAACGCAAATCGCGGTACCCGCGGCAAGATGCCTGCCGTTGGAGATTCCGTACACTCCTCAAGAAACGTGCTAAAACTGTAGAAATTGAATCGCCAACAAGATAGAGTGCTAAGGAGCAAAACACAACACTAGGGCCTAGAAATAAGGGCTAGACCCCCCCGAAGGTCTTTATTGCAATAAAATAAGGCTTTGTACAATTAGCTCTCACAAGAGCATGGACTGAGTACAATCTGTGTGTTCTAGAGCTCTGAGGCTCTTCTTTTATAGACTTCCCCTCCAACCCGAAAGCAAGAGCTTTCTAATAAGCTGGGGCTAGCTTTTAGCTTTTTCCTAAGCCTAAATTAGGCATATTTTTCTTAGAAAGCTGAGCTCAGCTTTAGGAGGCTTTTCTTGGAAATTGCGCTGGAATTCTCGCTGATTTGGCCTTGTGGGGTCCTTCATAAAGTAGGCGCCCACATCTTGGTGCTTTTTGCATTTTTCCCTTAATTCTAGGGCCTTTTTGCACTCCTCTTGGTACTACACCTTGCCACAAACAAAATCCAACACTTTAATCCGTTAAAGGTTAGACTAATGCATGCATTCTAGTTCTTTGACTATTTCTAGTCCCCACAGTTGTGGGCGTCCCCACAGTTCTCTTTTTACCAATGCAGGGCAAGAGTAAAAACAATAAAACTTATTCTTGGTTAACCAACTGCACCATTCTTTGACCGAAGTCAATTCTAATAAAGATTATTCTTTATTTTCTTCGGAGAAGTCCCATTTAATGATGACAGTGACACAGACTCCGTCATCACCCGCCAGACGCTGTAATTGAGCCCATCCAACTACCAGTCAACCGGGAACATGGGCAACACTGGAATTCTAGTCTAGTTCTCTGCCATCTCGATCAAAGTCGCCATGTCGGAGTGAAGAGGATGATGAACTGAAAGAGAAGATGGATGGGATAGAAGGGAACTGAGGGTTAAAGAAAGGAGAAGGCGAAAGAAGAGGATGAAGGGGCTGACAGCCCAATGTACCTTCACACCTCGCTTTCCGTCCATCGGAAACACCTCCTCTCTGATCTGGAAACACCCTTCAAAGTCGCCCTTCGCTGGTCACCCGAACAGTCCACACTTCGCACACGCTCCTCCTCAGAAACACCTCTGAACAGCACCCGAATACTCCTCTCTGTGTGTTGGCTCAACACTCCCTCCGCTCCTTGGGTCTCAAGCCAATTGTGGCTCTGATACCATGTGAGAAGTGCAGCGGAAATGAATGGGAGAGAGAGATAGCACACCTCACACACACATCACACTGAGAAGGAGAGAAAGGCATAGGACAACTCAAGTGATCTCTGGAGCAAACCCCGCTACAACTGGGGAAAACCTCGGAACCAACAGGCTGCTCGAGAGCTCACACAAACAGCTCAACAACCAAGAGAACACAAGCACAAGTGAGTGGATGAACCACTACCCTGCCCCTCAAGTGCTACTATGGGCTGGCTCTGCACCTCTGCCAGGCACCAAACTGAACTGAAATGAACTGCTCAAATGAGGGAAGGGGGAGGCATATATATAGCCCAGCGCCCCCCACCCCCCCCCCCCCCCACCCGTGAGCCAGCATAGTAGGGCACCAACCAGCCTGCTCATGAGGGCTGCCCCTACAGCCTGCCATATAGGGCTGTCCAGGCCCTAAGAGAGGGCGCACACCTCCCCAAAAGAGGGACTATATCGGCCGACCTGCAGGTCGGCCCACCCACTGCTCTACAGCCCACAGAAAGGGGCCCATAGGAGGCGCCTAAGGGCAGCAAGGTGAGACACACCTGCTCACACAACCCTGCACCCCACCTGGGACTCTCCGTGGCCTACGTGGCACCACATAAGGCACTAGAAACCACACCTATGCTCACGGGGGGCGGGCACACCCACAACGCAGGCGCTCACTCTCTACCCTAGCCTCACTCATTGGGCGGGCACACCCACAATCAAGGCCCTCTCTCACTAGGTGACATCAGAAGATGTTGACCTCTAACACTGAGCTGCCCTGGTCTGCTCCTACTCTATCCTCACGGAGGGCGGACACACCCGCAACAAGGCCCTCTGTCTGGACTAGCCTAGCCTCACAGGGGCGGGCACACCCACAAGCACTGGCCCCCTCTCACTAAGGTGACATCAGGAGATGTTGGCCTCCAACACATACCTAGACCCATCCTGTCAAAGTGCAGGTTTTGACCTCATCCACAAGCTCATCTCCATCATGATATAAGCAGGACAAGCTACTATGGCATGGCTTATGCCATATCATAAATGCTATAAGTGTGTACACTCTTCATCCAGAGCTTCTGATGATGTTTTTAAAATGAACAGTAGGCAGGCCCAGTCATGACGAAGGCCTCCAATTATCTCTGCTCACTGATGATCAGGCCTCCACATTACTCAACTGGAAAAGGATTGAGATGACCAACTGAATGGATTATTGGTCTATTATTTCTCCCTCCTCACTGCCTACAATTTGGTGATCATCTGCAGGGCCAGCCTAAAGGCACAAGAAAGTATAGATTTTCCCAGGGCATAACTCTGTGACAAACTAAACTATCCATAGAGTTGCCAAACCGATCAGCTCTTTATATTGCGAGTACAGATAGAGTCATTAAAAAAAGTTTCTTCTAAAAGGCCCATTCAAATGGCAGGAAGGCTAACCGTTGGACCCAAATTATATAAACAGGTTTTCTTTTCGGGGGGTGGAAGCCGGCGAGAGGAAGACTTTGGGTGGGGGTGGGAAGGGGGGGGGGGAGGGGCGCAGGGGGTGAGGGCTCCTTCCACTGTCTCTTATACATGTTGCCTCATAAGACAGGATCAAAGCATGAACATGTTGCACATTGGTAAAAAGGCCACCACAGCTGTAACTCTGAAGAAACTAGCAAAGGAGAGAAATGGCCCAGAAACATGCCAAGGCATAGTCCCCCTTATGCGTTAAAGACGTCTACAACAGGTCTCCAATCTTTAATGAGCTGGGCTTTTGAAACTATGTAGAGAGAAAGGCACCACAGCTTTCTCTTATGCATGTTGCTTCATAAGACAGGATCAAAGCATAAACAAAGTTATACTTTTTGTAACTGGCTCACCCACAGTAACAATATACCTTCATAAGACTAGAATATATCCAATCTTGCAAATTAAATTTTTTATAAAACAAGAGCAACAATAAAGGAAAGAAAGTTATACTTTTTAACTGAGCTGGGCTTTTGAAAGAAAGTTATACTTTTTGTAACAGGCTCACCCACAGTAACAATAAACCTTCATAAGACTAGAATATATCCAATCTTACAAAGTATTTTTTTTTTTACAAGAGCAAGAACAAAGGAGAGAAGGGAGTTTGTAAGCGGTTTTAAGCAACCTTAAGAGTCAATGAGAGAATTTTAAGGCCTCTGTTCTCATCGGTACCCCAGCATAAGCTGTCATTTGGGTTTCAAAAGATTCCGCATCTCTGGCTAACGAGTTTTTAAAAAAAGTAACAAGTAAAAAGTAGCAGCTGAACCCACTGAGAATAAAAGACGTGAAATATATATTTATTTCCGGCAACAGGCTAGCCAATAGTAACAAATAAGCATTAGCAGCTGAAACCCACCTAAGTGAAAGGAAAAGAGGAAAAAATATATACAGCACTTGCGTGAGACTAACCTGCAGTGTCAGGGCACTTGTGTGCTTGGTAACCAAGAAGTTGGTCAAGTTCACGAAGTACGCCATAGCTGAGTTAACGAGAAGGTAAAAAACTATACGTGAATCTTGCCTAGCCAAGGCAACTGTGATGCCCACCACATTAGGCTCCATTATGAAAGTTGCTGGGAGCAGCACAACTACTGCAATCGGTGCCATGTAAAGGAGTAAGTTCATGGAGTTCAATTTTTCCCTGTTTTGACAGACGCAAGGGAAACAAGACATTTAGACACGTCATGTAGTAGCCAAATTTTGACAAATCATAAGGCTACACGAAAGAGAACCCGAAATCAGGTTACAACACAAGGCATGTTACTTACCCGTCAGAAGACAGTAAAATCCCTTGCAAAACTGACTTGAAAGCTCGGGCAGCAGTGGCACCAACACACATAATGAAGCCGTAAAGGTGAAAGCTAGGCTCACCCTGATCGAAGCAGAACCAAAGGAAAATTGTAAGGCCCGCTGTACTAGGCCATTCCGTAATGAATGATGATCATTTCTTCCGTAGCCACAGTTACGACTCAATCAGCAAGACAAGATCTCGGTCTCTTGCCTTTCAAAGTGGCATCACGGCATGGCATTAAGAAACGAAGACAATTCCGCAACGGAGACAGATATTGTACATACCCAATTAAAAAACATCTAGACTTCCCTACCTCACCAGATAAAGTCGTTCACCTGCTCGCGCTTAAAATGCAAAGCAACTCCAAGAAATCTAAGACTATCCAAAAATATTGACAACCGCGCCATTACTTAAATGCAAGGTAATAAGAAAATGGTGAGATTACGTACCCCACTGGCAATAACAACACCCGCAACCACAGGTACCAACGTTGCATAAGTTAGCCAAGCTTCCCTCTTCAAAGTCACCAAATATGCCAAAACTGCAGTAAAGAACGGAGTCGTCGCCCCGACGGCCTGGTTAAACGAAACGGGTAGATATCTCAACGATATGTTGCCGCTCACCACAGAAGCGCAAAAGACGACACTGAGAGCCGAAATCTTGAGGAACTGGACGCGAGAACGGATCGTTTGCATGGGCACAATCTTCAGCCACGCGATTGCAATATAGCTAAAAAGGGCGCAGGCCGTCATATGACACATGGTGAGGAAGATGGGGTACTTGAAGCCATAGTTCGAGAGGAGGTACTTGTTGAGAAGCAGCACGCCAATGTTGGAGAAATACCAAGATCCGATGAGCCCCACGGTGGACAATTTGCTGGAGATTTTGGTGGTAATAGGTTGGGGCAGCCCGTGCGGAATGTGATTGCCATTGGTGCCGGCCTTTTTCTCCTTCCCTTGCGAATCAGAGCCTGTCATCAGCATTCTGGTGGGAATTCGGCTGCCGTCGGGGAGGGATCTGGATTGTTAAGCTCCAATGCGTGCAGCAAAGCGTGGTCTGTCGGATTGGAAGCCTCTTTTTCCGAGCAAGCGTGCTGCGAAGCGATGCTTGCCGGATTGAGAGCGCTCCAAAGCGACTAATTTCGAAGAAAGAGTGCGGGAAAGCGGGGAAAGAGCTGAAGAGAGGTGCAAACAGGTGGGGAGTCGAATAGGTGCAGCGATTATCCAAAAAATGTGATGTAAAAGGGAGGAAGGAGGGGGGAAAGGAAAGGAGGAAGGCGAGGAGGAGGAAGAAGATGATGGGAGGAAGAAGGAAATGGAAGAATTGAGCGATGGAGGAGCTCGGCGAAGAAGAAGGCGAAGACGAAGACGAAAACCGAAGACGAAGACGAAGAAGATGAAGAAGAAGAAGAATCCTTTTGACTCGCTCTTTCGCCGGAAAACTGAAACCCGGCCGGCCGAAATTATCGTCCGTCCGCCGGCTTTATTTTCCGTCCTCCCCCCCTTAAGCCCCTTCACACCACCCCAGATTGCCTTTACTACCACGTCCTAGAATATGCCCACGCACCGCACGTTGCTTTACTCTCTCTCTCTCTCTCTCTCTCACCCCCCCCCCCCTCTTTGGACGGGGTCATGAGATGTATTGATCATGGGCATAGACGATCTTTCTCGCCCTGTCTCAACACTAGGGATTTCAACACCTGGACGGTTTTCCTTGAGAATTCGCAGTTTGTGTAGCTAACTTGTGACTACATTTGCTAAGATTTTGCAAATTCTACGAAATTGTGAGAATCTTTTTTACATGTGAACATGAAAATGTTGTAGGCCCCATTGTGTTTGGTTTTGCAGGTTTTCTGTGAACCCTCGCACACACACTCTCCATCTACCGTAGGAGTGTTTGTGTAAACTATGTGTGTTGAAAGACCAAGCACCTCACTAGTGGTTGAAAGGGTGAGTGCGTGAGTGTGTTCAATCATTGGCCAATAGGGCAAAGGGCCCCTCATTAGGACCAGGATGAGGGTGAGTGAAAGGTGAAGGAGGAAAAGAAAATGTTACCTATATACAATGACCCTACAACATTTTCATTTTCACTAGTAGAAAATCATTTCTCAATTAGGCAATTCAATTATTAGATATATTCAAAATTTTGAAACCCCAAGCTTTGTGGTTTGTTCTTTTTTTTTGTGGGACAAAAACAAAATTGTATTAAGGAAAATACAAAAATGAGCAGCCTCCTGAAAAGGGTAGGCTCGGGCCATAAAGCAAACTAACCAACAACTAAAGTAAGCAGAAATCTCAGCTCACAAGTTTTGTGGTTTGTTGAGAAAAATTCTTTCTGTGAACACTACCCCACATCTTCTACCTCCTCCCAACTACCTTGCTTGTCCACCCATCACTTCTCACAATCAATAGTTTTGCTTGCAAGCCCAGAGCAACCCTCCTTCCCCCTCGATATGACATACCACCTCAGGCCTTGCATGCGTACTTCGCAAACAACACTCGATTCATTACGTCCTTACATACACGCACACAATTGTTTCACCGCTCTCTCAAGGCCTTTTTGAGCAATGGGATAGTCATGGACTCTGAGGCCGTGGAGCAACTCATCCAATGTTTGTGAGGTAAACACACTGGCTATGGCTAGGAATAAACCCATCATCTTTACAGATATTCTCCCTACCCCCTCACTCGCACAACTCATAAGAGCCTTAACTTCCAAGTGGCAACAAAAGGGACTAGGAGGAAGGTATCGATATTCACAAAAGGCTTCACCCTAGAGACAAGACAACCTTTGGAATGAGTCACATTATTCGCTAGTGCTCCATGACACTTCCTATGTGATGCCTTCGAACACCATGCAAACAAGACCTTAGTGATATCCCGCTATTAAATTCCCAAAGGTTGGTTCACCAATTCAAATCCTACATAGAAAAATCATTTTAGTGTTAGATTCCTCCATGGAAGCATCAATCCAAGCACAAATGTGTTGAACATGTGCCAAGGGTAAAGTTTCTTTTTTCCATTGATTGCAAGATCTCCTATGGAGTGCATACACAAAGTCTAATGTCTTAATGAGTAAAATATATCTTCGTCTAGTTATATTTCTTCAATATAAAAACAACAATTAATTCCACTATTACATTAAGGGTAATTTAACAATAAATTTCTTGTCCTAGGGATTTATTCAAAAAAGTTTTTTGATACCACCTTACTTTTTTCAACCTTGGTCAAGAATGTTGATTTTCGACCCAACAAATTGACAACGCCAGATGAGTTGTCATAAAGGGCCCTCTCTTTCTAATTTCTAATGTGTTAATAACAAGAGCACGAGAGAGTTCCTAAAAGCCTAGAGGGAAAATATGTTCTTCATTATTTATTCATAAATTTCTTAGCAATAAGTGAAATTAAACCTCTTAAGTGACCAAGGTCAACGTCCTAGAGTTAAAAATATCATACGAGAACAATCTCTTCAATAGAGGATTGTGTAAGAAAATAATACGACGTCTGTGCTCAACAGATAATAGGATCTCGTACGCAAGAGAGAAAACAAGATAGTATGGAGAATAAAAAATTTGATTACTGTAGAACTGATACAATAGATGGCGCTACCTCTCAACCGTGCGCTCCTATGAAAGAAGCTTCGATGGCGTGCTGGAAACAGTAGAAGACGGAGGCTGGATGCTAAGGAATCAAGGTTGCTGTAGCCAGTGATGAAATGGGCTTCACGAGCTTGCTCTTATATAGCCACCAGTCGTAGTCGGTTAAGCTCAATTGGGTGACCGACCCAATCCGCCCAAAACAGTCGACTAGGGGTCAGTCCCGAAATAGGCCACCGACCATACGATAGAACCGGTGCGCAAAACAGAGCAACTAACCTACGGTCACCGTTCGGCCCAGAGCCATCCGAGATCATATGAGGCTCCAAACGAGCCCCGCAACTCAGAGTGGGCTGCCTCGGGAAATGCTCCGTCTACCCTCAGTGCGGTCAGTCAAGGGATGCCTTCCTGCACTTGCATGTAGCCTAGTTGGCGGTGTGCCAACTCTATCTGAAGCCGTCCAGCCATCAGGCCACACATGGCCCCCATCTGGTGTCCAAACCAGGACCTACCGGATAACCGAGCTACTCAAATGCCTTAGCCTCATACGGGGAGCTTACAAGTAGAGTTAGCTAGTTCCCGCGTAGTTACATGAGAGTGGAGCATTGATATCTAACACCCTCCCTCAATGTCCACCCACAAGTGAACTTACTTTTTCGGTCCAATGCCAAGTCGATGAAGATGCCTCTCCAGCAAGTCTCTTACAAGAGCCTTCGTGAAGATGTCCGCACCATTCTCTGTAGTCGGACATCTGTAGTCGGACAGTACACCAAGTCGACCTCTCCATCCATGATGAGCTCGCGTACAAAGTGATATTGAATCTCAATGTGTTTTGTACGAGCGTGGAACACCGAGTTCTTTGCAATCGCCATGCAACTCTGATTGTCACATGATAACTGCGTAGGCATGTTCTGCACTGCACCCATGTCCCCCAAAATCCTTCTCAACCACACTGCCTCGCAAGAAGCAAAGCATGTAGATTTGTACTCGGCCTCGGTAGAAGAAAGAGCAACTATGGGTTGCTTCTTGCTGACCCATGACACAACTCCAGATCCAAGTGAGAAACAGTACCCTGTCACTGATCTCCTGTTGTCCATGTCTCCTGCCCAATCCGAGTCACAGAATCCGGTCAAGATGTTGCCCTTGGTATAGGTGATGCCATAATCAAGTGTGCCTTTGATGTATTTCAGCACCCGCATCCCTGCCCTCCAATGGTTCTCCCGGGGCTTATTGGAAAACCTGCTTAGTACACCAGTCGCAAAACTGATGTCCGGCCGTGTGTAAATCAAGCTGCCCACAAGCCTTCTATACTTCGCTTTGTCCACTAGTGGTGATGAATCCTCGTTTGAGAGCTTCGCGTCAACCTCCATAGGGGTACCAACTGTCTTGCACTTAGCCAAGCCAAATGCCTTCATTATCTCTCCAGCATACTTCAGCTGTGAAATGAAGATCTGTTTCAGCTCCTGCCAAACTTCAATCCCCAAACAGAAATGCATCAGTCCGAGGTCTATCATTTCAAACTCTCTTCCTAGCAAATGCTTCGTCTGCGAGATCTTCTCTTCATGGTTCCCTGTTATGACAAGGTCATCCACATAAAGGACCACGATCATACACCTGCCTCCTTCTCTGAAGATATACAAATTTGCATCAGATGGGCTCCTCCTGAAGCTGTTTTGTAGAAAGTAGGCATCAATTCGCTGGTACCACGCTCGTGGGGCCTGTTTCAGCCCGTAAAGTGCCTTCTTCAGTTTGCAGACTTTACCTTCTAAACCGGGGATCTCAAAACCTAGTGGTTGTTCCACGTATACCTCCTCCTTGAGATCTCCATTCAGAAAGGCAGATTTCACATCCATCTGAAACACGGGCCAACTTCCCTGGGCAACTAAAGCCAAAACACTGCGAATTGTGGTTAGTCGAGCTGTGGGAGCAAAAGTATCTTGATAATCAAAACCATGTACCTGTGCAAATCCTTTTGCCATGAGTCGAGCCTTGTACTTATCCAATGTGCCGTCAGACTTGTACTTGGTCTTGTACACCCACTTGGTTCCGATTACCTTGTGTTTTGGTGGTCGATCCACAAGGTCCCAAGTGTTGTTCTTCATTATGGAGCCATACTCCGACTGCATAGCCTCTCTCCACCTATCATCGCCCTGTGCCTCTTCAAGACACTTGGGTTCATCAGCACAGATCACTTCTATCATCAAAGCATAGTTGACCAAGTGTTCATGCGCCCTTCTTGCTCCTCTAATCTCTTGGACCGGCGGTGTTCGGATGGTTCCTCCTCAAAGGCTGGAGGTTCTCTGCCATCCAAAAGCTGCTTTACCCACTTCGGGAATGGCCGTTGCCATTGTGGTTCTGCAGGCTCTTCTTCATCTTCTTTGTCTTGAATCCTCCCAAGCACCGTTGGGGGAGTTCGGTCTGCTACTGGTGGCGGTACTGGATGGATATCCTGGTCCTGGTTGTCTGGGAAGGAAGCATCCTCCTCCAATTGATGCGGCTATTTTGAGAAGACCACATCGCGACTTACAATTACCTTCTTGGTAACAGGGTTATAGAGACGGTAACCCTTCGCCTCTTCACTGTAGCCCAAGAAAATACACTTTCGGCTCTTCGGTTCCCATTTGGTCCTGGTAGCATCAGGGACATGTACAAAACAGTCACATCCAAAAACTCTGAAATGTGTAGCTGAAGGTTTCTTACCAGAAAAGGCTTGCAGTGGAGTCATCCCGTTCACAGCCTTCGTGTAGCTACGATTCAAGATGTAAACTGCAGTGTTACATGCTTCAGCCCAGAAAGTCTTTGGCAAATCTTTCCCTTTCATCATACTCCGGCCCATTTCGCAGATGACACGCATCTTGCGTTCTGCTACTCCATTTTGCTGTGATGTATGTGGCGGGGGTTTCTGCCTCTTGATTCCGTGACTTTTGCAGTAACTTTCGAATTCAGTTGATGTGAACTCTCCACCTCTGTCTGATCTCAACTTCTTCACCTTCCTCCCCGTTTCTTTCTCGACCATTACATGCCATTCCTTGAACCTACTAAAAGCCTCGTCTTTAGTCTTTAGGAAGTATATCCATATCCTTCTACTGTAGTCGTCGATTAGCATCATGAAGTAGTAGGAACCACCCAAAGCTTCCGTCTCCATCTTTCCGCAGAGGTCCGTGTGAACGAGCTCTAGAGGAGCCTTTGCCCTACTGGCCTCTTTAGGAAAGGGATGCCGATGCTGCTTGCCCATCATGCAAGCTTCACATACAACGGGCAGATCTGAAATTTCTGGTAGGTTTGTAATCATTCCACTTTTATGCATCTCCTTCAAAGAACTAAGGTTTAGATGACCAAACCTCTCATGCCACAGCTTAGTGTTCTTCACATCCGCTCGAGCACTGAAAGCTGAGAGTTCGTAAATGTTGTTGCGCCTGTACCTTTACCAACGACCTTCCCTTGAAGATCCAGAATCTGTGCACCATTCTTATCGAATTGAACTTTGAGGTCTCGATCCGTGATCGCGAAAACGGACAAGTTCCTCTTGATATCTGGCACATAAAGAACATCGGACAACTGTTTTACAACTCCATTTGACTTGAGAGCAATCGTACCTTTTCCTTTTGCTGGACATTTTGCATCATTGCCGACTGCTACCAGGATGTCATTCCCTACCGGCTGTAGAGAGGTATACCAATCCTTCCGACTGGTCATGTGGCGCGATGCACCACTGTCAATGATCCACAGTTCATCCGCAGGTACATGAACTGCCTCCGTGCAAATCTCCTCAATTGCGACGAACAGCTCTACTGGTACTGCTTGCGCACTGTTGTTGGACTCTTTCTTTACTCCGTTCTTCTCATCTGCAATCTTCTTTCGGCACTCATTCTGCTTGTGCCCTGCCTTGTTGCAATAGAAGGACTTGATCTTCTTCTTTCTCTTTTTATCATCAGAAGAAGATGGGTTACCAGAGTCCTTACCCTTACCTTTCTTTGATCCGGTCCAAAAAGCCGAATCTTCTCCAGTCCTCGTCTTTTAACGCATCTCCTACTCCAGAAGCATCGCGCTGAAATCCTCAAAGTTGAGGGGCGGATTTCTATTCTGCGTATTTAGCGTTGTAACAAGACCGTCGTACTTTGGTGGGAGAATCCGTATGCACCTTCGTGCTAGATTCTCGCTGGTGATGGTGATGCCAATCGCAGTCATCTGATCACGTGGATTCTTCACCCTAGTGATGAACTTCTCTGCCGCTTCAGACTCAGACAACTTCTCGTTCGCGAGTTGAGTCTCCAGATTTTGAATCCACGTCTGATTCATGGTCTCGTACTGATTTTTCAAGACCATCCATGCCTCTCCGCTGTGGTGACATGTACAATTAACGCCATGACAAAATCACTAACATTGCAGATAATAGAACACAGCGCATCTGCATTTCTTCTTGTCCACGCGAGAATCTCATCCGCAGTTGGTACTATCTTTTGTGCTGCATTGGCTGGATTCGGTCTCGGGACCCGGCTTCATGTCCACCCCAGTAGTAGTGTCCCAAAGCTCATATGCGCTTAGGATGGTCTTCATCTTGAACTTCTAGGGTAGATAGTTAGAGCCGTCCAACTTTTCGCTTTCGCCAAACGGTGGGATTCGTAGTCTTGCAGGCTGGGCCATCTCTCACAATCTGCTCGCAAACAGAAAACACACTACCAAATCTTCTTGCTAGAGTCCAGGCTCTGATATCATGTAAGAAAATAATGCAACGTCTGTGCTCAACAGATAACAGGATCTCGTACGCAAGAGAGAAAACAAGATAGTATGGAGAATCAAAAATTTGATTACTGTAGAACTGATATAATAGATGGCGCTACCTCCCAACCGTGCGCTCCTATGAAAGAAGCTTCGATGGCGTGCTGGAAACAGTAGAAGACAGAGGCTAGATGCTAAGGAATCAGGGTTGCTGTAGCCAATGATGAAATGGGCTTCACAGGCTTGCTCTTATATAGCCACCAGTCGTAGTCAGTTAAGCTCAATTGGGTGACCGACCCAGTCCGCCCAAAACGGTCGACTGGGGGTCGGTCCCGAAATAGTTCATCGACCATACGATAGAACCGGTGCGCAAAACAGAGCAACTAACCTATGGTCTCCGTTTGGCCCAGAGCCATCCGGGATCATCTGAGGCTCCAAACGGGCCCCGCAACCCGAGAGTGGGCTGCCCCGGGAAATGCTCCGTCTACCCTCAGTGCAGTCAGTCAAGGGATGCCTTCCCGCACTTGCATGTAGCCTAGTTGGCGGTGTGCCAACTCTATCTGAAGCCGTCCAGCCATTAGGCCACACATGGCCCCCATCTGGTGTCCAAACCAGGACCTATCGGATAACCGAGCTACTCAAATGCCTTCTCCTCATATGGGGGGCTTACAAGTAGAGTTAGTTGGTTCCCGTGTAGTTACACGAGAGTGGAGCATTGATATCTAACAGATTGTCCTAATTAATGATGCATTTTTTTAAAAAATAGCTTATTTATGCGAATAAGATCCAAATTTGATATGTGAAGCCACCTCTTTTATTAATTCTTAATAAAAGTCCACTTGCACTCATATTGTGTTTGTATCATTGTGGAGGTACGGCTCTTGGTAAAGGAATGCTTGTCACTTTTGTTAATCATAAAGAGATCATGAAATGTATAAACACATAATTTATGCTTATATCTGCTTATTTACCACCACTTAGCATGTTGCATTTCAGAAAGTCTCTTAGCACATATAACAATGAAATTTGTGCAATGAACTACTAGTTGGCATGGTAGTCAAATGAAAAATACATATTAAAACTATACCTCTCATACTTAATGAGGATTTTTATTTACTATTCATTCAAGTTCCCTTTCATTACATTGGATGTCTTCCTCATTTATAATATTCATCTTCATACTACCATAATTGGAGGTGTGAGCGGGAGTCGAGCATCATGCACATGTGAGGGGACTCAGGAGAGTGCTCACCTTGACCCTACTATGACCTTGGAAGTAGGGTCAAGATGCCACCATGTGAGGAAGGGCCTAGTGCTAAGTTTGAGATGAGAAGGTCGGGGGCCTTGATGTCTACTGATATAGAAGGGAGAGTCGGTACGGGAAGGGGTATTTGATATAAGGAGGAGGAGTGGGTGCCTTCATATGCAGAGAAATTCAAATTTTCAGACTTACTAGAGGAGGAGGTGCACTCTCTCTAGCATGCAGATATTTCAAACATAGATCTTAGGAGGTTGACTATAAAGGATGGAAGGACTAAGGGAGCAAACATGCATATTATTGTGAGGTGCCTTTGGAAAAGGTTAAATCGGAGATTTGAAAGTTGGCGAGAGGTAGGGTTACTTGTTTTTCATGGGGAGGGTTCCTATCATTTGAGGAGCTTGGGAGGTTGCTTGAGGATGAGTGTGAGATTCTAGGATTTAATTATGAGGCAAGCTTTTTGGGGAAGGCCTTTTTCTACTTCATTTTGTCTCTGAGGTTGCTCTGTTGCACTGGTGGGTTGTTCCTTCATGTTTCTTGATGCGGCTATTTTGGTTATCCTATGGCGTCCATTTTCTAGCATTGATGAGTTTTTGTTTCACGAGTACCCTATGTGGGTGGTGTTTTCAAACCTCCCATTATGGTTGGGGAATGTAGTGGAGTACCTTGCATGTGCATTGGTGAAGCTTCTTCTTATATTATTAGTAGCAAGATCTCCTTCTAGTACTAAAAGGACTTGGAACCTTTGGGATCATCATCTAGGCGTTAAGCTCTCAAATGGTTTTTGGGAAAGGGTCATTTGGATCATTTTTGGATACGTGTTTTATTAAGCAAATGGGTCCTTTTGCTCACAATTATCCTATTAGAGTGCATAAGGAGTTTGCGGATGCAAATAATGTGTTGCATGTTGCTAAGGAGAGGCTATAGGAGGTCAAATGGGGTGAATGCTTTGGTATAGGATGCTAGTGTGGTGGGTGACAAGATCATGGAGCAGGTTGCAACAATTGAAGTTGTTGGGTCAAAGATTGAGGATCTTCAACATAATGAACCAGTCGAAGGAGGCTAGAAGATGGTGCAAAGAAGGACAAAATGGTGTTCGTGGACTATGATGTACCGAAGGATGAGCCTTTTTGCGAGGGTATGGGGTGTGCTGAGGTTGGCCTAGTAGGGGGTTTTGGTCTACAATCAGGGTTTGGGTTTACGGTCGTTGAATTGTTCCCATGTTGTCAAACTTTTGAAGGTGGTGAAGATGATCCACCAGAAGCTTATCATAAGAAGAGAGCCTTTAATGAACTACTAGCGCAAGAAGCTACTTGGCAATGGTGGAAATGTTCCAATGGTTCCATACACATCGAGGATGTATCCTTAAAGTGATAAGGATGTTGCACATTATCTCAGGAGTGGGAAGGGTTTCATTTTCTATGTGATGCTTACAAGGTCTAGTAGGATTGATAAGTTCTATGTGACGTATGGAGGTGGTGTATGAAGGCTCTGAGGGGGGCTCAATTTTGGGTTGTCAGCGGACCATTTACTAATGAAATGGTGTTTTTCCCTTCCTGTGGTATCTTTAGAACATTGGATACTCCCTTACCACTTACTCACTCAACTCATAAGATCCTTAATTTCAAGGTGGGAATGTCTTGCCACACCATGCAAACAAGACCTTGATGACATCCCTCTATCAAAATCTTGAATTCCTAACCTAGAAGAATCATTTAATATTTCTCTATGGCAACATCAATTCACCTAAAATGGTGTATATCTAAGCTAGTTTTACATGCACTATGCAAAAGTATGTTGGTTCAATGGATTTTCATCCATTATGAGTGCCAGTGTTGGCCATGTCCATATGCATCCACCCATTCAACAGGCTGGTATTGGTGCGGGAGCTGGCCTATGCTTGTATCCATAGCTAGGCAAAGAGTTAAGCACATTGTATAGGTATCTTGGCATTTATGAAGGGGAAGCCCACACATGAACATTGGAGGCTTGGCCACCTATATCTTGGCATTTATGAGGGGAAACCCACATTGGAGGATTGGCTACATATACCTTTGTATGGAGCATGCTCATGACAATTTTGAAGCCTTGTTTTGGGAAGTTTTCATGCATGTTCAACCTTCTCGCTTAGTCTTCTTTCTTTTCTATTTTTGTGATGTAGTTTCCAACGCCACTCTGTTGGGGCCAGCCCTTACCCCCCAAGGCTTTGTTAACAAATGCATTTTCTTGTTAGCATTGTGGAGATGGCAAATGAAGCAAATCAGAGGGGGTACCTATCCACGGACATGAATGTCTACCCTTGAAATTTTTTTCAAAATGAAAAAAATAGGCTAAAGGTGGTCTTACAAAAGTGACAAGCATCATGCAACATACACACACTACAACACACACACACACACGCACGCGCACATGCACGCACGCATGCACGTGCGTGCACGCATGCACGTGCACACACACACACATGCACGCATGCACACACATGCACATGTGCACACACATTCGCATATGCAGACGTGCACACGCATGCATGAGAGAGAGAGAGAGAGAGAGAGAGAGAGAGAGAGAGAGAGAGAGAGAGAGAGAGAGAGAGAGAGAGAGAGAGAGGAACCATTCTATGAGTTATTTTCTCCTTCTTCTTCTCTTCTAGTGGGCTCAATTACAAATAGTACTCTTTAAGTGGCTATGAAAACAGTGTTTGTTAGTGCCTAACCCAACAGTCAGTTGGTAAGAAATTAAAGGCTTCTAAGTAAGCATCTCCAAAAAAATCTTCTTTTGTTGTATGTTGAGCCTAATCCTTTTTTCCCAGAGGTTGTTCTTTAGCCATGCTTTGGACCCACTCTATGAAGGGAGGGTGTAGGGGGAGGACAACACCCCTACTACTGTTGCGAGGGGGTTTCAAGGGGGCCCAACCCCACTTCCCATCCATTGTCCATATAATATCTAAATCAAGTTTTGAATTCCAAGGCCAATATGGCTAGAACAATCCCGTAGCCATAAAATATAACTCATTATAAAACATTTTCTTTCTAGTCAAAATCCAATTATAGAAGTGTAAAATTACATATTGTTCAGCACTTTTCCTGTAAAAGTGGGAAAAAGTTGTTCGGTCTCAATCTACATCTTCCCTGTATTGAAGGTAAGTCAGACTCACCTAGCACCATCATAACAAGATGATTGTTAAAACAACGCTAGGATTCAAAACCGTTATCCCTCTCACCAATACAAAGAAAAAAAAAATAAGACATATAGGGCAATACTGCTTGTATAGTCTATACAAATAATAATAATTGAGTACGACTTCTCAAATCACTAATTTGGGGGAGCAACTCCACACATCCAAGTAAAGTCCAACCTTCCAAGAATCAAACCCATCCTGAATAGGAAAGGCTGAACAAAGCTATAAATTTTCACAATTTACCATGACACCTGCAACCAACCTCATTGGGCAGGATACAAATACTTTTAGGGGCAATGTGCGACTAAGAAAGCTTTAATTTAGCATTGCAGGCTAGAATTTACATGAAGAAAACCAGCTACAAACTATTCAACAATTTAAAATCATAACATATGCTATGAATTTCAAAAAAGAAATGTAGAGTCTAGCTCTATAAGATGCATGTTCAGCAGATCCTACAATTATTAAAGCCCATGACATGACATCTCGAATAGGTAGCTTGTTTGAAACTTCCTATGCCTCCAAATATGAGCCCCATTTTGAATACAAGCCTACCAAAGAGTTTTCTACATAAGGATCTCCCTCAAAACCTTGTTGTCCAATTGCAACATGTATTTCTCATCCTCTACCCAAACATTCCGCCTAGGACAAACTTTTAGTAGAGCCATGAGCACATACTTGCTAGGATTTACACAATTTGCATGCAGTTTCCAATAGAACTTGAAGGCATGCTACGTTTGCCCATAATTGATAATACTATAGCTCATTAAGAGTTCACCTGGGTAAATAAAAAGCTTCGTAGATTATTATTATTTTGGGTAGAAAAGTAAAGTATGTTTATTACTTTATAACATGTAATACATCAAAAAGATATCTCCAAGGAACTCAATTTTGGCTATAACAACACTTACATCATGGAGAAACACAAAAATATCAAATTCCAAGAAGTCTAAGAGGGGCTTCTCAAAGATGAAAGAAGCTAGAGCCACCCACTTTAGAGTCTGCAGTAGCAGCAATAGAAGTATCTGCAGAGTGTCCATGAGCAACAGTTGTATCTGTAGAGTGACCCTGAGCAATCGCAAGGCCCTGAGAAGGGTCAATAGACATAGAAGACAAGTCTTGACCTAAAATAGGGAGAACCAATGCAAGACCCTAGGTATTTTCAGGATGGGTAGGAGGGAACTGTGCAGATAAGCCAGCACCAGGGAGCTGTATGTTGGATCCAAGAGAGGCAGCATGGGGCTGATTTGATGAGTCCACAACCAAGGAGGGGGATTTGTTGGAGAGGCTACCCACAGTAGAGTGGAAGGGAGTATCAGCAGCACCAAAAGTGGTAGAAGCTTTGCTTGAAGAGCCATTAGGATGATGACAGGTTGAGCTTGGCTGAGCTTGGAGAAGAGGGTAAGGGAGCACCAGTTGTTGCAAACTTTCTTTGTAAGAAGGGGGGTAATTTGGCACGATCGTCTGAAATGAAACAAGAATGTTTGTGTCTGGAGATATCTTAGCTTAATCTATGGTGTTCAAGGTTGTATGCACTAATAAAGAAGACAAGTCTCCTTGTTTCTTGTCCCACCATGCAACAAATGTAGCATCAGTATAAATATCTTTATGATTAAATTGAAAATTATTTCTAGAGACCCAAATGAACCAAAGAGCATGGGCCCTGATTAGAAACCAAGGCTCATGCCTTATTTTGCAAGCATCTCCTAGCAATATAGCTTTCCAGTTTATAGGCTCACCACACTCCATCTAAATGTACTTCCAAACCTTTCTGGCATGAGGGCAAGCAACAAAAGGATGAACACATCCTCCATAGAGTTTAAGCGTCTCATACATTTGCCATCACCTTTACCAATGCTGAGTCCTCTAGAATTAGACCAAACTGCGTTGTGAAGGATGAACCAAGCAAGACATGACATTTTCTCAAGCACATTCCTATTCCAAATCCTGTGAAATCTGAGATACCATTTGGATTTGTCATCATTCAGTTTCCACCTGTTGTTAAGGGTTCTGAAAAGATCCTCCATATCTACAGTAGGAGTTGGAATAGGTAATAAAGAGGAGCACGCT
The DNA here is from genome assembly GCF_047967505.1 of Dipteris shenzhenensis. NCBI lineage: Eukaryota > Viridiplantae > Streptophyta > Polypodiopsida > Gleicheniales > Dipteridaceae > Dipteris > Dipteris shenzhenensis. Next base: position 57,522,731 of record NC_141598.1, read on the forward strand.
ATCCAACTAAGTTCTTTGTGCATGCATAGTACTAAGCCTTCCTTCCAAACCACTTCAGCTTTCCAAAGTTCAAGTCTTCCCATGATCAATCTCTGATGTTGATTGGTTAAGGAGAACTCCCTTCTAATTTCAAGCCAAGATTTCTACCTGAAAAGCTCCATATTCCAAAGCTAACCCCAAGTTTGAAGACCTTTCTTGAATAAGCTAACTGCAAGTGTAAATTGATCATTTGATAGAGTGTCAAATCCGAATATTGATGACACCCAAATAGAATCAATGGCCATAAATGCACCTTTGCCAGAGAAAAGGAGGTAAGCTTTTATTTCCTCAAAAGCCCCCAAATAGACTTCCACAGGGGGCTCCCCTTAGATTTACAGGGTTCAAGGTTAAAAAGAGCAGAGATAAAAGGATAATGTTTCCAATTTGGGGCCCTGAAAGGTCTAATATACCTCATATTTCTCAACAACAGCTATGCCCAATCCTCCTCTGGATGAAGTGCAGGCTTTGATAATCCAGGTAGCAAAAAGTTTTTTAGCAGCAGAGGAAATATCTATCACCCCTAGTCCCCCTTCTTCCTTGGGTTTGATACAGTAGTCCCATCTTACCTTGGAGATTTTGTGAATACCTCCCCCCATAAAAATGATATGCATAATCTGATGAATCTATCTAAACCTATTTTAGATGCAGACCAACAAGAGAGAGAGAAAATAACAATGGGATAGAGACAATGGTTAAGAACCATTTTTCTTCCAGCTAGGTTGGCTTGAAAGTTTCTCCATTTATCCAATTTCTTCTTAAACCTATCCATTACCTAGTCCCACCTCTATTTCATTGTGACCTCAAAACCCATTGGAATTCCCAAAAGTCTAAAAACTATCCCTTTTTGAATCTTGAGGCATCCTAGCTATTGAAGAACCCCCTGCTCCTTGCCACTGAGAGTGTCATACCCTGTTTTGGAGTGGTTTTGATAGAAGATCCTGATGCTTGACAAAAAACTTCAAGACATCTAACATCTTGATCAGTGTTTCTAGGAGTCAAAGTGGTGTAATCAGAAACTGTTGGCAAACCAATTGTTTGCCATTATTCATCTCTATGCCTTTCAGACATCCTTCTTGTATTTGACTTCTAAGAAGCCAACCAAGAGAGTCTATAGCTATAGCAAAAAGAAGAGGAGCTAAAGGGCATCCCTGTCTGATTGATCTTTTAAGAAAAAAGGGGTTGCTCATCATACCATTGACATTGACCTTAGCTGTAGCATTAGTGAGCAGAAGTTTAACACTTGAGACAAAAGAGGGACCCATTCCCATGTCCTGCAAGGATTGAGTTATAAAGTCCCATTCCAGTCTGTCATAAGCCTTATCAAAATCAACTTTAAGAAAGCAAATATCCTGTTTAGTTTCCTTAGCATACTCACAACCTTCCCATATATTGATAATAGCTTCAAGAAGGTGACGTCCCTTAATAAAACTCTTTTTTTAAAATAGAATCCAATCTTTTATTTTGCCTTGAATCCTTAGAGCTAACACTTTGGCAAATATTTGTAACTGCAGTTCAACATTGTTAGAGGCCTCCAATTTTTTATCTCATCTTTAGGGCCCTCCTTAGGGATCAATTTGATAATGCCACCATTAATGTGAAGGGGAAGAAAACCTTTCACTGAACTTTCTTGCCATAACAGTAATAGGTATGGTCCAACTAGCTCTTTGTAGAACTCAATGGGTAACCCATTTACTCTTGGAGTCTTTTCATCTGCCATGACTGCCATAGCTTCTTTCAACTTCTCTAAACTTAAGGGTCTCTCTAGGTAGGGGAGGTTAAAAGTTTTAACTGCCTTCTCTCTTATAATTTGATAGAGCTGTCTTGCTCTTTGAGTGTCATCATTAGGAGGGCAAGTGCTGGAGAGTAGTTCCTGAAAATGCTTTTGGATGTATTCAATATTCTCCTCAGTGTTATTTAGGTGGGCGCCATTTGGTCTTTTAAGGAGGGGAATCTCCTCGACACCTTTTTCTTCTAATTATTCTTAAGGTTTCCTTCGTGGGCCTATCAATCTTACCAACCCACCAATCTCTATAATAAACTTTGGAGTCATTCAATCTTATCTGCTCTTGTTTTTTAGCTCCTTTTTTGCCTTGTTCAGGTCTGCATGTGCCTCTTCATCACCAGCTCTGGCTTATTGTTCTAAAGTGCTTATATTGTCTTGAATACAATCCATTCTTTGAGGTCTGATCTATGATCTTTTCTTTCTGGCTATTCTTAAGATGTTCTAAGTATCCTTGACAGCAAGTTCCCAAGCATCTGAGCTGAGGAGTACTTAGAGAAAGCATTATGCCAGGCCTTATTTATTAGATTTTGCACACTCTTCAAGTGGAATAGTTTAGGGTCAGCTTTAAACCAGGAGGGAAACCAAGAGGGACTTCTCTCACTAGAGCCAAAATCACACCTCAACAAAAGAGGTTTGTGATCTGACAAGCTTAAAGAAGAGTAAGTTACCACTCTTAAAGATAGATGAGTTTTTAATAAGATTTGGGAAACATAGAACCTGTCTAGTCTAGCTTCCATTCTGTTATCCCCTACTTGATTATTGCACCAAGTAAAGTCCCTGCTTGTGCTAACATCAATCAGCTGCCAGTGTTCTTTGCACTCTTCCCAAGAAACTAGTTCAAATCCTTTGATGCATGTGCCTTTTTCATCCATTTGTCTACTTTGTTCTCTATCATGTTGAAATCATGCATTAGGATGCATTTACCATCTGCACATTGTAGAGATTCCCATAAGTCCCTCCTTTCTACAGCTGAATTAGGAGCATAAAGAGAGATAACTGAGAGATTAATTCCCTTCACACAACACTACAGCATTAGCCATCTATTGTGGTCATCTGTAATGATTTGAATAACACTATCCTTATAGTGGGACAATATTCCTATAGTTGTGCCTCCTTTGCCATCCTCATGAGAAGTGAAATACCAAACTCTTCTTCTATCACTTTGAGTCTATCCTCAAGAGTATTCCTACATGCCTTGACTTCTAAAAAGAGAGGTAATAGAGAATTAGCTCTCAACTAGAAAGCTAGTTCTTCACTTCTGCCAGGGTTTATCAGCCCTCTAACATTGAGAGTCAAGAATGCCAACATTGTATCTAACATTCTTCTTTTGCCCCTTTTTAGCCCTGGGGTTGGGGCTATTCACTTACACTGTGGCTACCTTGGATTGTCTTCTCTTGTGTTGTACTACTGTGAATGCTTTGCCTTGATTAGTGTCCTCCTGAGATGGTGCAGTGATTTGAGCACCCTTCCCTCGATCATCCTCTGACTCTTCCTCACTAGCTTCTACCTCTTCCATGGCATCTTCTCTATTGACATCTTCCTCAAATTCTTTGGACCAACGAGCCTCTATAACAATGTTGTCATCTTGGTTGACCTTATGCCTAGTTTTCTTGATCCCTCAGAGGCTCAAAAAAGTTTTTATTTACAGTTTCTGACTGTTTGACATCCTTTTCTTTATCACTAGCTCTAGTGATATTCTGAGTAGTGGGCTAGCTTTTAGTAGGGGATTTCTGGGTTTTAGGTACCCACTTTTTAGTAGGAGAGGACTGCTTGGCAGCATTGGATTCTAGTTCCTTGACTTTGAATCTCTTTAAAGGGCAGCTTTTAACCACATGAGTGGACAGTCCACATAAAAAACATGAATGGGGAAGAGTTTTATATAAAAGGGGCTATTCTCTGAAACCACTACCATTTCTATTGAGGATGGTGAGAGTCTTGGGCATCTCCTCTACTATGTCCCTCTTGATGCAAATAGGAGGATTGCCTCTAGGATTGATAAAGTTTTCTTGTTCTACCCCAAGTACTTCTCCCAGACTACATAAGAAGGGAAGTTGGTTGCATAGATAGAGAGGTAAATCAGGGAGTTCCACCCAAACAAGGATCTTGGTTGATCTAAGGGCATCAGGGGAGAAATCCTTGGACCACCACCAAGCTCCATAGATTAGAAAGAGTTAGTACATGCAAGTTAAGATCCAAGTGAAAGGAAGCCATGATTTCAAGATACAATTTGTGGGCACCATAAAAGAATCACTGCCCTGCAAAGATAGCTATTCAAAGTGCTATTTGAAGAGAAAGAAGATGGTATAGGCAACAATGGAATGTTGTTAACTCTATTTTAAGAAACCTAGTAGACATATATCTACTATCAAAAAGGAAAAAAATTGGTGATTGAATATGCTTCTCTTATCCAATCAAAATGTCAGTATAAGGTTTCTAAGTGACGATCCAAAGTAGAAAACTAGTGTACATAGACAGCTTCAAGAAACTACAAGATATGACCTATGTAAGGGGATATCAACTCTGACAAAATGCTAAGAGTGATAGATTCTTAACAAGTGCAATCCTTAATCCTAGAAATTCAGAGCAAAAACTTACTGGTTGATTGTACTTTGTAGGCCTTAGATATCCCACTAGTTGAGGACACGGCCACAGTAGGGCTTCCTTTATCAGTTGCACTTCAGCCAACATAAGCAAGGGCTTCCACAATTTGGGTTGAAAAAGAAAAAATATGTGATGGACCACAAGGGCTTCCTTTATTAGTTGTCACTTCAACCAACATAGGCAAGGCAGAAGTGTGTGATGGCCCACAAGGGCATGCCTAAACTATTTCATCTTTTGAGAGTTTGGCAATACAAGAAAAGGGCTGCAGATAAGGTTATCACCAGATTCAAAATCAAAGTGTAGAATAAGAGATCAACTTGAGAAGGAAGGCATGGAGGATCAACCTAACACTTTGTTAATCATGAACACCTCCTAAATTTTGGCAAGTGAGTTGAATGGCGAGTATGTGCACCCAATGGGAGGATGTGGGGAAATCCCTCGCATGTACATAATAGGTATTTGACTATTTAACCAAGTGAAGAATCCCAACCATTAATCCCAATGCTACACCAAGCTTTCATTAAGCATGGCAAGGGTGATCCCCCTTCTATCCTATACTTCATCCACGACTCCATGGTGGGGGTCTCATAGCACATCAAGCCTATCCGAAACCTCCCTTATCGGGATATAAACCTAAATTGAAATAGACGTAGTTCTGTAATGAGAGGTACATAACAACTCAAGAGAATGCCACTCAACTTTAGTGTATGGTGAGATATTTCTATGAAATCGACACCTAACAAAGCAAACAAAATGAAATGTATCCCATAATACTCAATGAGCAAATACTAGATGTGTAAGTAAACTTCGATGACCATGAGTATGTAATTACCCTATAGGGACGAGCCCAAAAAATATATATAGCATGAGAAGGACATAAACCAAACCTTGAGGGAGTTGTGTCTATGAGTTGCAAAAATGCGAGGATGAATCAAGGGGAAATCCCAAAATTTCAAGCATTCTTGGAGCGAGCCAATTGAATTCAACAAAAATCAATCACAGACTACCATTTGACCACCTTCAAACAAACAAGGACGAAGATGATGAACTACCACCAGATCTCCCAGAACTCGAAGAGCTTGAGTACAAGGTAGCAACAGATTTTGAACAAGCAGCAAAAGATACAGTCGTTAATAGCAACAACAAAGAAGAAGATCAAGACAAAGGAAATCAACTTCTACATCTTCAAAAACAACTAGTGCAATACCGGGACCAACATATGAAAAATTTATCTAAATTTTTGTTGAATTGAGAAATCCAAGAGTTGTCAAAGGAAATCTACACACTTAAGACCAAGTTGGCTAGAGTAGAGAGGAGTCAAAACATATAGGTTCCTTAGTCCAAGAAGGATTGGAGCAGTAGCTTAGGGAGGAACTTGAAGCCTCCTCAGTTCAATTTTTATCGCCAATTAAATCTTTTCCATTGTTTTCAGTTGATAGATCTAGTGACCCTAGTAAAATGAATTTGGGGAGCAGATTGTATTACAACCACTGAAGCAGCACAAACCTTGGTAATGGCAAAAACAAAGAAAAAGCAAAAAATTGTGACATAGATACAGGATGTTCAAGATTATGATATGGAGTTTACATTTATAGAAATAGATAAACCTTTTGATACTTTTGTTCAAAAAATTACAAATGTTTCCAACAGTGAACTTGGTGTGGATGACAAACAGCCCACTGACACAACCTAGATACCAGACCTTAAGTTAGTTGATTATGTAGACTCTCTTTTAAAAGGAGAAGATATAGACTAGTCATCTAGCTCTCACAACAAGAGGACACGAAGGTGGTTCATTTTGTCAAAGAAACAATCAATCTTTGAATAATTTCTCAATTTCATTCTCTACAAGTAGTTCAACTCTACAACATAGTTTTTTAGTTTGTACTTAGTCTACAATCAATGGTCTGATAGATATAGATGTATAGATCTTTGAACACACTGGCACCACTTTGATATTATCAATTTTGGTTTCTACTTAAGATGGTGGTGAACAGCTATGTGGGATCTGCCAGTACCCTAGTACTGCACTAAGCTATGCTAGCAAATAATCGCATAGTCTCTATTTGATGGGATGTTTACATCAGAGATGGGAGTTCATCAATTTTTGAAGGTAAGAAATCTTAAGTTTTGGGGTGGGTTCAGGTCTAGGAATTTAGTCCAAATTCTTATTCACCAGGTGTGCCAGCTATTAAGGGGTCAATAAATTAACCCAAAGTTAGTATCGACATGGTTAAGTGTTGTGATAGCTAGAAGTGGCAACTGCATATACAACTACCAAGTCAGGTAAAGAAGAGAGCAAGAGAGGATAATATATTGAGTAATGATCTATTCTGTAATGATCTATTATGTTGAGTAATGAAGACTCAGATCTGACTGTCTTCTTATATTCTGTATACTATTTATCTATTTCTACTTTGATGCAATGTCTTGTTCGTTCTCTTTTAAATATGAAATGAGAGATAGTAAGATGCATTCTACCTGACTATATGAACCTGGCAGCATGCGTGGATCTGAATACTTTAATGTTAATACTAGTAAGGACTCCCAAGGGTTCTGCAGTTCTGCCATCGGCCAACTTCACCACCAGATGGGTTTGCTTGAGCGTTGGTTTTCCCCACTTCACCCAACATTCCTTGGTACACACACTCACTCTCGCTCCCCCATCCAAGATGGCATCAACCTTTTGGTGTTGATAGGTTATGGGGATAGCCATGTTTGTGTCATCACCCTCTAAGTATTGGCCTAGCTAATTGATGGGAACATTGGGTAAGTTCTACCCCTCCTCTGGTGGTGATTGGCTAGCCTTACGATGGCTAGCAAGGCCTGGGGGTAGGAATTGTCTATTCATCCAGTTGGATAGGTCTCACCAAAGGATGGGATTCCCTCTCAACAAGGAGGTGATCGGCATTTTTACCTCAGTCGAGAGCGGGGATTCCTAAGGAGCATCACTTATGCATATTGTGCGACTGTCAGGAGGTTGAGTCGGAGGGGCATTTTATTTTCAGGTGCCCAGTGTACTATGAGATCTGAGGTCGCTACCACTGCCTCTTTAGAGATGCGGCTCCGGGCTCCTTTTCAGATTCCATGCCTACCCAGATCAGAGATGCCTTGCGACCTTCATTCACGAGGGGGTCGGACACAAAGAGTACTTACTCAGGCGACGGGGCTTGAACACATCATCATTTTCGTAGCTTCTTGTTATAATCTAGGGATGTCTTCAAGTTCTCAAAATCTCTATATCCGATACGTGATCGCAAAACATTTTCCACATTTGTATTCTTCATGACATACTTTGCACAAAATGTCCTTGTTTGTAGTGTGCCTTTCCTCAGACGCACCCAAATGGATTGCATTAGTTGGTTCACAAGCACTTTAATTGACTTGAACAAAAATTTTGGTATGTATGTTGCAAATTTATGGGATTTATGCATGAGCTCTTGCAATGTCTTGGAAGCATAGTTTTGAATTTCCAATTCTTTGAGGTGATCCAAAGTAAAGTGTGGGAAAATTTAGCTCCTCATTATATTTTCTTTGAAATAATCCAATTGATTTAGGTATTTATGTTGCAAATTTGTGGGATTTATGCATGAGCTCTTGCAATGTCTTGGAAGGATAGTTTGAATTTACAATTCTTTAGGTGATCCAAAACATTAAAATTAAGGAAAGTTCCTTTGTTCCATCGAAATGCTCTCTAGAATTTTACATAGCATCAATATTACCGTCACAATAACCGTCGAAATTCTCTCTAGATTATTACACAACACCATTAAAAGAATCAATAAAATTGTGGAAAAGAACAATATATTACCAACAGTTTTATCGATGCTTCGGGGACTAATAAACTATGACTGGGTGTAATAATCAACATGTGCATGACTTTGGTGAAAAGAGGCTTCAAGGGTGTTTAACAGATGGTGACCATCCCTTCGATGCAGCCATAGCAATGACTGCTCTTCCAGTTGCCATCCTTGCAACCGGACTGAATGTTTCTTCATAATCAATGCCATATGTCTGTGCATACCCCTTGACAACTAATCTTGCCTTGTATCTACTCACAAAACCATCTGAGGTCATGCAGAATGGATGCAGGATGTAAGGAAAATGGAAAAATCAGAATTTGTGGAGACTGGTGATGATACTGCACATCCTATTGTGTAGATTGGTAAAATTCCTTTGTATATGCAGGATGGGAAAAAGAAATACCTATCTGATGTATTTCATGTCCCAAACATCACCAAGAACCTGGTTTCTGTTGGTTAAATGGTTGAGCAGGGCTTGCAGGTCAGATTTAATCCTCATGGATGTTTTATTGAGGATATGAAAAATAAAGGTCGATTGATAGCAAAAGGTAAGAAGAAGGGCAGGATGTTTACATTGGACGCGGACATGCCTGAATTGAGTGCAGCAATGTTTGCATATGGGACCAGTGTAGTTGCATATATTAATATCTAGCATAAACGCATTGGTCATGCTAATGTACAGCAACTTAAATTAATGCAGGCCCAAAATATTGTTGCAGGATTGCCTAAGTTTAGGGTTGCAGAAATGCATAAGGTATGTGAAGCCTATCAATTTGGAAAACAGGCAAGGAAACCATTTCCTAGACATGTTCAAGAGAGTAAGAGGCCATTGGAATTAATCCACTCTAATTTGTGTGGACTACTAAAGCTGCATCTATTGGAGGCTGTCATTATTTTGTTACTTTTATTGATGACTACAGCAGAAAAGTTTGGGTGTATTTTATGAAAAAGAAAAGTGAAGTGCTTGGGCATTTCAAAGCTTTTAAAGCTATGGTTGAAAAAGAAATAGGCTTGCAAATAAAATGCCTAAGGTCAGATGGAGGGGGAGAGTACCTCTCAAATGAGTTTGCAAGGTTCCTATAGGAGCATGGCATAAAGCAACAATATTCATGCAGTCATACCCCACAACCAAATGGACTTGCAGAAAGGAAAAACAGGCATATTGGAGAGGTAGCTCGTGCCATGCTCAACGAAAAAGAACTGCCAGATTTTTATTGGGCTAAAGCAGTTGCTACAGCAATCTACATAATGAACAGGATTCCCACTACAGCAATACATGGCATGATGCTAGAGGAGAGGTATACTGGTAGGAAACCAGATATATTTCTCATTTGAAAGTTTTTGGTTGCATTGCCTATGTTCATGTGCCAAATGAGTTGAGATCCAACTTGGATCCAAAAGTTGAGATCCAAGTTGGATCCAAAAGTTGGATAGATTTACCCAAAATGTCCATTGAGAAATTCGAGCCCTCTATTTTCTAATCCGACAATGCTATTGAGGTTTGAAGGTGATGGGAACAATGGAATGTATGGATACATTTCGACTCAACATTCAACTGCGAAAATGTATAAGACATTGTATGTTCGAGAAATAATGGAGAAGGTGCAAGAAATGTCGATAAATTCAGACTTAAAAGAGCAGCTGCAAAGGGAAATCGAAGAGCATTCAAAGACAGAATAAGCTACGAAGAGCAAGAACGAAGAGAACGGTTCTTGGAGACAGGCAACGAAGCAATAGAATCCGAAACATTGCGGAGTTAAAAGCTGGCACTGAAGGAAAGCAAGGTAAAAGCACATCTTGTTTAGCCATTGTATTTGTATATGTGTGTCTTTCTTGCAAGCAAATCTGTGATATTGTAAAGTGTGATTGTTACAGGGAAATTTTGAGACCTCAAAAAGAAAACGTTGATTTTAATTTAATTGCCCTTAGGAGGAATGTGTCATCTTCAATGAACAAATGCAATACAGGAAACACACTTAGATTAAAAACATGTCATTAAATTGCATATCTAAACTTCAAATTCAAGAAAGGTAGGTGCTTTACATCAAGATTCTCATCTTGCTCGAGCACATCATCGTTAAACAAGGAGATACCCATCTCCACCTTCCCCTCGGAGCTCTGACTGATATCCAAGCTTGCAATGAGGTCCATTCGTGCTTGTGTTTCCTAGAAGATTGTCTCATTCACATCTTCATACATTTTGGCTTGTTCAAAACAGATGGACAATTCTTCCGAAGGATTGAATTTGTCCTCCAACTCTAACAAAGGATCTTCATCAATCCTTACTTCCTTGTCGACCCTACAAGATTGTGCAATAAGGGCAATTGCATAATCCTCTCTCAAATTGAAGAGACACTGTATGTCATACAACAGGACATACTCTTTTCCCTCAATATTGAAACAGGGGAGAATGGGCACAGTGAGGTCGGAGCTTTTAGCCTCAATGTCATCCACTAGGACAACATCTCTTAGTGTCTCATTTTTTAAGGCCACTAGATCCAATGCTGCAACTGCAAGCTCCTCCTCTTTCAGATCATCTTCTCTTTTGCATCTAGTAGATCCTTGGCCACAAAGTATTAATCTCTAGGTTCCATATAAAACATCAGGTCTAGACAAATTCAGGTAAATCTTAAAGAGAATGGTCTCAGACCATGCAAAAGATGAAGCAAATGCCTAAGATATGATGCAGTGGAATTGGATAGATCAAGAAAACACTTGGAAAGGTGGATCAAGACTGTGGTGTATTTAAGTACCTGTATCCTTTCTCTCCATGGATTTTGCACGTGTAGGTAGGTGAGGATGATGGTGGGAGACAAGCCAAGGCTAAAGTGTTGTCCAGATGAAGATGAGGAAGAAGATAAGGCTACGGTGTAGGAGAAGATGAAGATCAAAACTATTGAATGGATGGAGAAAAGTGAAGATAAGAGGAGATGGCACAGATATCTATGCAAGTCACACTTGTTAGCCACACATGCCAAAAACGGTCTTCAACATACTAGTGAGTTAAGTATGTAGTGATTGCTTGCACCTACTTTTAGACCAAGCCGCCAGACTTAATCATCCCCCTTGTAATCTCCATCTCGAGTTTCATCTTCCTCCTTATAGGCTTGTGCTATCCAACCTCACTAACTCTATCACATTGACCCAATACAGCTCCAGCTCCATCACCTAGACCCACTATAGCTCTAGCTCAACCCATCAAGCTGACACCCATCAAATTGTCACCCACAACCTCACTAGCTCTCACACACTGACCCACTACAGCTCAAGCTCTATTACCTAGACCCACTACAGCTCTAGCTCAACCCATCAAGCTGACACCCATCAAACTGTCACCCACAACCTCACCAGCTCTATCACACTAACCCACTGTAGCTCAAGCTCTATCATCGAGACCCACTATAGCTCTAGCTCAACCCATCAAGCTCATATTATCACATAATAATAAGGTTAGTACTTTTTGTAAGCTGGTCTTTCTCTATTCATTCTACACACTCTTGCACACCAATTTACTCAAAATCGCGATTTTCTAGTGTTTTTAAGACTATTACTCCAAATCGCGTTTTTTAGCAAATCATGGCATACATAGCATGTTTTGATCATAAATGCGTTATGGGGTGTTTTCTTGCTAAGAGGGTCTCAAATCGCATTTTTAAGGGAAAAACACTCCTGTCCTCTATGGAACAAGGACTGGGATCTAAGGAAAAGTGAAGTCTAGACAATCACAGATCAAGAAAACACTACTGCCCACAAATATAGCAGATTCCAAAGTGGGATATATATTTTTTCTCTGCATGGCTAGCCCTGGTGATTTGTTTGTGGCTCTTGCACAGGTGCAAGAAGGGGGGGGGATGATGGTAGTGATGATGTTGTCCAGATGTAGATAAGGATGTGGTGTTAGAGAAAAGAAAAGAAGATCAAAACTATTGGAGGGATGAAAAAAAGTGTAGATAAGAGGAGATGGCACAGTTATCAATGCAACTCACATTCGTCATGTTAGCCAAACATGCGAAAAACAGTCTTCTAGCTACATGTGTATTTAAGTGCTAATCATTGCTTGCACATATTTTGAGACCAAACCACAACTAAGTAGAGTTACCCTTCTCTTTTCATCTCTATCTCTAGTTTCAGTTGCCTCCAACCTCACCAAATCACCACCTCCATCACAAAGACCCACTGCAACTCCAGCTCCAATCTCACCAGCTCCATCACCCACTACAGCTCTAGCTCCAACCTCACCACCTCCAGCTCTATCCTAAACCATCACCTAGACTATCTGTCATCAAGAGACACAAGCCCAAGTAAGAAATTTGTTACCCATCGTTGTTTTTTGCCTGTTGTTAAGGTGAAATGGCCATTCTCTAGCTTTCTCTCAAAGACACTTTATGAGTTGTTTCTGTTAAGCACATCTCATCTGCATTCTAGAGTTTGCTACATCAAATTTAGGAGTATGCTATATCAAATTGATTGATTAGAGTACAAGATCAAAATCCTAAAAGAAGGGGAAGCCTGTACACATGCTAGCAAGGAATAAGAAGAAGAGAGTGAGCCAAAGTAGATCTGTCTTGATGGAGATGAGGAAGGCTCAGAAAGCCATTGGGTACGCATGGCACCATTCCAGAGGCTTGTGAGGGCAATATGCATCAACTAACACATGGACTTTAGATGGCAAAGGACTACACTACTTGCTCTTTAAGAAGCTGCTAAAGAGTGGATTATAGAGTTTTTCCAAGACACAATGATAGTAGCAGCACATGCACACATGGTGACTATAATGAAAAAAGACATTCAAACACTTGTAAGGGTCAGGTATAGATATGACAAGATCCTTAATGCAGAGGATTGGAATGATCTTAAAATGAGAGATATCCTATTGATACCTCCAGCTAGGAAACCTAAAGAAGATGTGGTAAAGATAATAGAGCTCACTCACCAACATGAGACTAGAGGCAAGGTTGCATATGAAGAGTCCCTCAGGGAGTGAGTTAAAGAAGCAGCGTGTCTTGGAATCCCAGACATTACTGAGGCGGGTGCAAATTCAGCAGAAGATCCTCCAACTTGGATCAAGGATAAGAATAAAGACTGTGAATGATGACTTGAGCTGGGATTTGACACAAAATTGCATAATGGCTTTAGTAGAGAAAGAAAACCATGACACTTGCACAATCATACTTGCAGCTCTATAGTAAGTATATCTTTCAAGGTCAATTGTGTTTATGTCTTTGTAGCAGCCACTTTTTCATAGGCTAAGTGAAGTGGTTTTTTGTAGTTTTTTAAAGAGTCAGATCCACCAGAGCCTTCAACACACTGTATATATAGTCAATCCAGCTATCTCATTCAAGTTGAAGGATAACAAGACATCAACCAAAAGCATTTCCAAGTGGTTTAGTTTTTGCAATTTCGATGTGGTTGATATGCTTCTCCGCCCATATTGTTCAAAGTATGTTCCCTGACCTTTTCCACTAATACCCTCTATTGATAAAATCCTGATATGTTCAAATTGTATTTACACCTTCTTGGTCTAATCCCCTCATATTTGTTATTTTTCTTGCAACAATCACTGGAGTTTGGTGCATATAGACATACAACAAAAGTTATGCTATACCTTCAACTCCTTAAAAGGCACCCACCAGGATTTAGAATTATAAGTCAGTATTCCACACGATTTCCATATTTTCTCTTGAAAAGTCAGCCATATCGCTTTTACATGCAGAAGTATGGAATTTATATTTTGTTACCCAATTTAATTTAACAGTATGCATTCCCTTAACCTTCATTCCCATTGCAGCTGCTTCAAAAGAATAATGGATGCACTAGACCTCCATGATCCAAATTTAAAGATGTTAGATTTAAGTCAACCAATGCAATTGCAGGTACAATAATCATAGTCACTTATTTGTATCTCTCTCTTATTTTGGCACTCTTCATAGTCCAATATACATCTTAGCATTCTATTTTTTAAAAACAAACACCACAATAGGAGGATCCTTTCTCTTGTGGATGGAGGACTCTAATAAGTGCAAAATTTATGATTACATACTTTTTAGAGATACAGCCTGAATTTGAAAGCACTTTTATTGCATACTATTTAAGAAGTTCTAAATTCAATGCATTGGTACAAAAAAGATTGGAAAAACTATTTGTTTTTATAGCAGATGAAAGAGGATAGTTTTGGCTCTGTATATGTAAATAGCTTTAGAGCAAAGACAAATTTGAAGATGTTAGAGGTCTCTTCCCCTTGTCTAGTACCAGACCAAACATTCCATATAAGAGAGGACTCAAAAGGCCTTGAAGATCCCTGGGTTGAACAAGAGCTTGAGGAGGCCAATAAAAATGTCTATGTCACTAGCAATCTAGAAGATATTCTAGAAGGTGTTGGTGTTGATGAGCTACTCGAACAATTCTCAAAGAATGTGGAAGGAGAAGCCACAATTGATCCTTTCTAGGCAGAGCTACCAAAAAATCCCGAGCCCATGCATGAGGAGGAAGGGACATCAAAGGAACATGAGGAGGCAGTACCATTGCAACAGGCCACGATCTCAAGCCCATGGAGGATGTACAGCAGCAGGATGCACAACAACAGCCACCTGACCAACATGTGGAAGAAGCTAAAGAAAAATCTTCTCAGAAGGAGTCTCCACTGCACAAAAGTTAAGAGAAAGATTCTGATCAACAATAGAAAAACACACGATATGTGCAATCATTTTGTATTAATACATCAAATGTCAACTTTATTTTTTTGATTGCAAGTAATACCTGGAGTCAATAGCTTTAAATTATCTGAAAACCATTTTTGTAAAGAAAAAACTCCAGACGACATACTCAAGTACCTTCGGAATATGAAGCAAAAGCAACTCTTAGTTGAAGACTATGCTCAAATGTTTAGAAATCTGAATAGAAGACTGAATCCAATTAACAACCCATTGATGAGCAGTTGGGAGATTATTTTTGTAAAGGACTAAAAAGGAGTTGCAGACAGCAGTAGCTAGCAGAGACCAGCTTGGAGGAGCAAATGGCTTCAACAACATGAAGGAAGCACTTGCAATGATCCATGCATTGCACAAGGCATTATTTATTGGGAAATAGAGTGAATTTTCATGTAGACCATCAAGCTCTCATTTACTTGGTGAATAAATAACAATTAAGAGGAAGATTGGCTAGATGGATGCTGTTGTTGCAAGAGTTTGACTGTAGCATTGTGCATGGGATTGGAAAGCAACATGCCATTGCTGATTACTTGAGGAGGCTGCAATCAAGGGAAGCTCCAACAGGTATACTAGATGACCTTCCTGATGCAAGCATTTTTATGGTAAGAATTAAAGAACCACCAAATTGGTATGATAAAATGCTGTTCTTTCTTACTGATGGTTTGATCCTTGAAACATTAACTAGGGATCCAGAGAAAGAAACTTGTTTTACGCAGCACACCTTTCCTAGTAATTGATGGTGTTTTGTATAGAAGAGGAATTGACGAGGTGATCAGAAGATGTGTACAAGATCATGAGTAGAAGGCTGTCCTAGCTGAAGCCCATGGAGGACCAGTAGAAGGACACTTCTCTAGAGATATTACAGGTAAAAAGATTTTGCAATCTGGTTTGTGGTGGCCTACAATTTTAAAAGATGCTCATAATTGGGCCAAAGCATGTTTGCTATGTCAGAGAGATGATAGGCCACTTAACATTGATAGGATTCCCCAACAACCAATTCTCCCCTTGGGACCTTTTCAAAAATGGGGACTAGATTTTACTCGACCCATCAAACCTCTAGCAAAGTTTTCAGATAATAATTATATTTTGGGTGCCAGTGACTATTGTACAAAATGGGTTGAAGCTGTGGCACTCAAAACATGCAAGGCTAGGACTATGGCACATTTCCTTTATCACAACATTGTCACTAGATTTGGTGTTCCTATTGAAATAGTGTCTAACAGAGGGACCCATTTCATCAACAAAACAATTAGGAAGATGACTAAAATGCACATGATGTTGCATAAAAAGTCTACAGCCTATTACCCACAAGGCAATGGGTAGGCTAAGAGCTCCAACAAACTGATGGAAAAAGTGTATAGAAGAACAATAGCCAATCACCAAGAGGATTGGGATCAACACTTGGATTCAGTGCTATGGGCACTTAGAACAACACACAAGGTTCCAACTGGATTAACACCTTTCAAATTGGTGTATGGCTGTGAGGTAGTAGTGCATATGGAATTTCTTGTAGGTAGCTTGAGAGTGGCAATAGATAATAGACTACCCCCAGAAGATTCCATCAATGCCAACTTAGAACAACTTCTACAATTGGATGAGGATAGGCTCACAAGCTCACATACTACTAATATTATTTAGAAAAGGAGGGCAGCATGGACTAATAGAAACATAAAGTTCAAGTTGTTCAAGAAGGGTGATTTAGTGTTGATGTTCAACACAAAGTTGGAAAAAATGCCAGGGAAGCTTAAGCTGAGACATGATGGCCCATTCAAGGTAGTTGAGGCTTTTGATCAAGGCACCTTCCAATTGGCTGACCTTCATGGCAATGCATTTGACAGGCTAGTGAATGGTTTCAGGCCAAAACCTTATATTGGGTCTGACCCCACTCAATCAAAGATAAATACAATCTCTCTGTAGCTCTCTACTGACATCAATCAAGATGATGTTTGTGTTTCAGCTATTCAGGTTGAAGGATTTTGTACAATAGACTCTAACAGAAGTTCGACTCTACTACTACAGACGACCTTACTCTAGCCACTAAAATATCAGGGCTCAAGCAACATACAATTTTGCTTCAGCAAAAACAACAAAGAATGGCTCCAAAGAATACAACCAACAACCACTTCTGTGGGTTGCAACTTATTTCCACAAATTACAATGATACTATATCAAGTCACCAGGTTTTACACAAGGTGGCAGTGCATACACAATCTCCACTATAGTTCCTAAAGGCAAGCTCAATGCCAAAAGCTGAGCTTCAAAGCACAACCCACAGAAAAAAAGATATAATTGAAGTGCGATGCCAGTCCGACAAACACAAAAGAAATGAGTTGTCTCATCTCCAACGAAACTTAGTTATGCTCTAAACCATACAAATCCAATCACATAAGTGGTGAAGGTACACGAGAGTTAGCAGACATGGCGATCCAACAATGAAGGGTCCGACTCCAATCCAACTACTACGATGCCCACACGACTGAGAACTCCAAGTACGATTTGAGTCCGACGAGTGTGTTTGACTCTGACTCCAATCTGAAGGGTGTGCATGAGTGGACAAACGACTTCGACTCCAATCCACCCGACACGTGTGACATTAATCCTACCATCTGACCTAACTCTCAATGATTCTTTTCAAGTTTTCTCTGACAACATAGTCCGACGTGTCCAATTCTAATCTGCTTCAGGCAAAAGAAAAGACTGTGCATCCGATTCGACCACTAATTTGGCATTTGACCCAGCTCAATGTTCAAACAAGACTCAGACAGCACCCTAACTCTCCACCATGCAATCTATGCCATGCATACTAGATTCTCCGTACCGACTGCATTGCCCAAACGTACGAGCTATTAACCCGAGTCCTATCGACAAGACTTTCCCATCCTTGCCAACCCCTACCTGACGAACTCCATCATTGAGTATAACACTTGTGATGCCAAACACAAGATCAACACTAGTCCCTCCCAATCACCAAAATGCACTACCAGTTCCCTGCATGCCGAACTGACTGACTGTCAATCGCCATGACACATCGACACAAGCTTCTCCCACATGACTGATCTACAAATGGCACCCAAGAGAAGCCATGCTCACACTTCCCAACGCCTTAGAACAACCAGAGCCAACCCTTGAGCTCTAAAGTGATATAGCACTACTCGATGCAGACATGGGTCGCAAGAAGTCTCTCACCCCTGCTCACAAAATCCCAGCCGAGGAAAAGGCTATACTCATAGTAGTGGACCCAGAGGAGACTAAATCAGAGGGAGAACCCTCTGCTAAAGAAGAAGATGTTCTTTGTGAACTTCAAGGTATCGTTGGATCTCTCCAAACATTAGAAGTGGCTAAAGAAAATCTATTTATTACAGTATGCGAGCTTACTTTGGATGTCATGGAAGGCACCCCAAGACGCACTCGCACAATATGAGAGCTTCCAAAGAAGCGGAGGTATGCTTGCAAAGAATGTAATGGTTTCCCCTGAAATTATAGCATAGGTCTTTCAGCTACCCATTATCAAACGAGGAGGTTGTGTATAAGAAGGATGTCCATTCGGACATGTAGAAAGAATTCGGGCCACCAGAGACACAAAAAATTTATTTTTTTATCAATAATGTTCAAGATTTGAAAAGGTGACAGCAGCTTGTTTGGTATTTGGAGAGAATGCAGTTGCTAGTAAAGACAAATACTATGAATAGGGATTCTTATGCAATGTAGAGTACAGTCGAGAAGGGGACAAAGATATCATGGGCACATTTGCTCCACTCATGACTTGAGCGAGATAGTCACAAAGGATTTGAGCACTTCAAATGTTCATTCCAAGATAGCACCATTTATTGCTGCCTTATTTGAATTTGCCAGCCAGATCGGTACGAGGAACCCAAAGCTAATCGTTTAGTACCGAGAGGAGCGCACCAAAGCAATGCAAGATAGCCAACATGAGGAAGAAAAGACAAAGCAAGCCACGCTTCAAGCTTTGGAAGATGCTCAGTTTTCCAAAGATGAAGCCACTATGACTGTGTATGGCCAATATTTGGCAGAACTCCTATGGGATACACCCTTTGCAGGAGAAGAGCTGTTAGCTAGCCCGCAGGGCCTAAATCTGCCAAGAAAATTAAATTCAATCCTCAGGCAAAATTCATACTTCCAAAGATAGAGACCTGGAAAAAACCAGAGGAGGACATTGCCAATCGATGGCTCACATCCCCCTAGAAGCCCCTTCGAGGCCTTTTCCCCTATCCACAAATTGACAGACTTGCAGCAATCCCCAACACAAGATGTGACCAGTCTGCCACAACAACACGAATAGTCTCTAGCATGGAGGCAGAACATGCCCTCATAGTCTTGCAAAACTATTTTGATAAGTAGAGAAAGGTACAGATGCTGAAGAAGTTTGATGACACTCAGTCGGAACTAGAGGCAATTAAGAAAGAATATGCCCAATACAGAGAAGTGCAGGACAAGCAAATCTCAAAGCTCACTTCTAAATTCTCACGATCTGGATGTCCTTTTTGAGAGTGCTCTCAACGGAAGCAAGAATGGAAGAAGGAGAGAGAGAGACAGAGAGCCACACAAGTTTTGGTAGGTGCAGAACCACCCTAATCTTTTTTTTCATTCATTTATATATGTGTTTGAGTATTGTACATAACTGGGGTTAAGGCACAGTGACCTTTAACCCCCACAACCTCCCACTTAAAGGACAATGTGCCTTTAAGGGAGAACAACTAGTGAGCATACTATCCAATGCCCATCAATACACGACAATACTCAAACCGCTGACTAGGTAGACTCTTCGTCAGCATATCTGCAGGGTTATCATCTGTATGAACCTTGACAAGCTCTATGCGCTTGTCCTCAAGTACCTCCCTGATTAAATGATACCTGACCTCAATGTGTTTGGTCTTTGCATGAAAGACTGGATTCCATGCTAGCTGAATAGCACTCATGGAATCACTATGCAATGTCGGTACACCTGTATGAATCCCCAAATCTCCCACTAGCCGATCAAGCCATATAGCCTCCTTGCAACCCTCTGTGGCTGCAACATACTCAGCCTCTGTGGTAGACAAAGCCACGCACTTCTGTGCACGAGACATCCACGACACTGCACCACCTGCAAAGGTGAAAACATAACCAGAAGTGGATCTCCTACTATCCACATGCCCTGCATAGTCTGAATCTGTGTACCCAAGTACACGCATGTCTCCTTTACCAAAGCAAATGCACATCTCCTTGGTACCCTTCATGTACCTCATGATGCACTTAACTGCCTCCCAATGCCTCTTTCCTGGAGTAGCCATATAGCGGCTAACAACTCCCACTGCAAATGTAATGTCTGGTCTAGTAGCTATCATAGCATACATAAGACTCCCAACTGCTGATGTATAAGGAACCTTGGCCATCATGGCCTTTTCCTCATCTGATTTGGGACTATTTGTATGACTCAGTTTCACATATGGAGGCAATGGAGTACTCACTGCCTTCCCCCCCTCCATATTGAAACGCTGCAATACTTTTGTAACATACTCTTTTTGTGAAAGCCAAAGGAGTTTCCTACTCCGATCACGTGTGATGCGCATACCAAGAATATGACGTGCAAGTCCCAAATCCTTCATATCAAAGGCCTCATGCAACTTGGCCTTTAATGCATCTAGCTCATAAGTATTCTTGCTAGCCAATAGCATATCATCCACATATAGTGCCAGGATTATTAGGCTACTATCCTTAGCCCTTTTAGTGTAGAGGCAGTGATCAATTTCACTCCTTCTAAAACCCTGGGACCGAATGAAAGCATCAAACTTCTGATACCATTCTCTAGGTGCTTGCTTAAGACCATAGAGACTCTTCTTCAGCTTGCAAACTAAATGCTCTTTGCCCTTTTCTTCAAAGCCTTCCGGCTGCACCATGTAGATGTCCTCATGCAAATCCCCATGCAAGAAAGCTGTCTTGACATCCATTTGCATAAGCTCCATATCCTCTACTGCCACTAGTCCAAGCATGCATCTAAGTGTGGTCATCTTCACAACCGGAGAGAATATCTCATCAAAGTCCACACCCTTCTCTTGCTTGAACCCTTTAGCAACCAAACGGGCCTTGTACCTAGGCACATCATCACCTGTGACCTTCATTTTGTAGACCCATTTACATGGCAATGCTTTCTTTCCATGTGGCAAAGAAACCAAGTCCCAAGTCTTATTCTTCATAAGTGAACTCATCTCTGATTGCATAGCATACTCCCACTTGCGTTGATCCTCACGCATCATAGCCTCTTTGTAGCAAGAAGGCTCCCCGCAATCAGTAAGCATCACATAGTCTACCCCTGGAACAAACCTATCAGGCGGTCTAGACACTCTAGATGATCTTCTCAATGGCATTTCAGCTTGTTGTCCCACTTGCATATCAGCCACATTTGGCTCATCATTTCCACCAATAGATGATCCATCATCTACCCTTGATTGTATACCTGTGGGAGTACTTGGTTGTACCATTTCTGGCACATTTGGTGCATGGACAGCTTGCTGTCTATCAACATATGCAGGTGAATTCACATCCTGGAAAGTGATTCTCCTCATTTCCACATCCCTCATGGGTGCCTTATGCAGCTTCTTCTCATTGAAGACCACATCATGGCTGCGTATGATCTTCTTTGCTTCTGGATCCCAGAGACGATAGCCCATCTCTCCACTTTCACCATAACCTAGAAAGATGCATTTCCTAGACTTAGGATCTAGCTTCTTTCGAAGCTCTTTTGGCACATGTGCATATGCCTCACACCCAAATATACGCAAATGAGAGTAAGAGGGCTTCTTGCCACTCCATGCCTCTTCAGGAATACATCCAAACTCTTACTAGGTGATCTATTGATCACATGCACTGCAGTCTTCATTGCCTCAGCCCAAAAACCACTAGAAAGACTTGCATTGGAAAGCATGCATTGCAACCTTTCTTGAATGGTACGGTTCATCTTTTCTGCAACTGGAATTTGCTCTGGAGTACGAGGGGATGTGAGCTCCCTCTTAATCCCACGTGTATCACAGAAATGCTGAAAGTCATATGAGAGATACTCTCCACCATTGTCAGTCCGTAGGCATTTAAGCATTCTACCTGACTGATTCTCAACCAAGGCCAGCCATTTCTGAAATACCTGGAATACATCACTCTTCCGAGCTATAGCATAAGCCCACACTTTCCTAGTTGCATCATCAATGAATGTCACATAGTATTCAGCCCCGCCTAATGACCGTGTAGGCATGGGACCACATACGTCTGAATGCACCAAATCAAGCATTTCAAACTCTTTCTTTCCCCTTCTTTTATGGGCTGATTTAGTCTGCTTCCCATAGAGACAATGCTCACAAAATTCAAAATCAGAGAAACTCAAATGCGGTACATAACCCAAACGGCATAAGAGTTTCATTCCATTCTAGCTCATGTGCCCCAACCTGCAATGCCACAAAGAAGTGCTTGGCTGCTCGGTTATTGCAACAACATGATCAAATACCCCTGATACATGTAAGGGATACAAAGTCCCACACTTGGCACCCCTGGCCAAAAGCATAGAGCCCTTTTGAATTTTCCAACTCTGAAAGCCAAAAGTGGTGTGAAAACCAGCATCATCTAGCTGACCCACTGAAATAAGACTCTTAGTCAGCTTAGGCACATGTCTCACATGTTTCAAAACAAATGCAGACCCATTTGCAAAAGAAAACTTTATGTCACCTGCTCCCACTATGTCACATGCATAGTCATTTCCAAGATGCACACAACCTGTCTTTCCACTATCATAAGTGGAGAACCATTCCCTATGGGGAGTAACATGGAATGAAGCACCAGAATCCAAAATCCAATCCTGGGAATATGCATCATCTGAAGTGGTAAGCAACTCTGCAGATAAAGTAGACATGAAGAGAACATCATTGTCACTATCACGTGTGACTGCATTGATCTCCTCAATCTTCACTTTTCCTTTGTCCTCCCTTGGACTCTCTTCCTTTTGATTTGCACCCCAATTTGCATTCTTTTTCTTATCCTTTTGCTCTCTTTTCAGCTTGTAGCAATCCTTTTTCATATGGCCCTTCTTGCCACAATGGTAACACTCAATGTTCCGTGCCCTGGATTTGCTACGAGACTTCCCTCTTTCTTGGGACTTCCCCCTGAACTGTGATCTACCCCTTTGCACATTTAAGGCTGCATCCTGCTTGTTGCCATCCATAGACTTCCGTCTAATCTCCTCGGCCAACAAGCTACCCACAACATCATCAAATTTCAGTACTCCACCAGTTGCAGAGTTACTGACAGCTGTACGGAAGGTATCCCATGAGGATGGCAATGAACATAAGAGAAATATTGCCTTAGTCTCCGCATCAAAATTCATTTTCTGAGCCTGAAGCTGGCTGAAAATAATATTGAATTCATTCAAGTGAGAAGCAATGGAGACCCCTTCCTTCATCTGCAGCTCAAACAACCTCTTCATGAGATAAACTTTATTAGAGGCAGTTTCCTTTTCATAAGTGGCACACAATTTCTTCCACAAATCTTCCGTAGTCTGCTCATTTACTACTGTGAAATAAACTGACTCTGCAAGATGAAGTCTAATAGTAGACTTTGCTAATGCATCCAACTCATTCCAATCATCCTCAGACATATTTACAGGCTTAGCTTCAATCCCTGCCAAGGGTTTAATCTACTTCTTTTGAATAAGCACATCCCTTATCTGTTCTTTCCACAAAGAAAAATTTGTCCCATCAAACTTTTTAATGCTGAAAAACTCCTTTTCAGGCATGGAAGAGGATGCCATGATGCAAATAAAGCAAAATCCCAAATGCTAGTGCCTGCAAGAGAGAATCACACCAAATACCAGGTGCACCCAAATGTGTATGCCACAATAGAGTGAAATATCACCAAAACTCAAAACTCAAAGCATCTGACTCATGTGCATATACTATGCATCCATATGAGCAAATCTGGCCCAAAAGAAAATGCCAATAAGTGCCAAATGACTCAAGCATAAACACTGTCCACTGGCATATGCATCAATAATGTCTCATCCAAGAGAGCATAGCACTATCAGTGCATCACCTGCAATGTGTCAAAGTTGTCCCTCAGCTTAAAATAGCATCCCACAAGGCAATTTGGGCCTATCAGCGCATCCAACAAGGACCGCAATGCATCCAAATGGCCTATAAATCATCCACTGCAACCCAATGCACACCACGAATGAGCACACACTGCTCAAACTGCAACCAGAGTGATCTGCATAAGGTATGCTCAAGAAATCATAGTCCCACGGTAATGAGCGCTACTAAAAATAGAACCTGAGATGCCTCAAAACATGGGCGCCATTGCATAATCGGACTTAGCAAGAGAATCTGCAAATATCTCTCTTCTGCCAGAACTCCAAAATCCCAACCGATGAGTGAGAAATGGGAGTCAACACTTATCCACTGCCATGTGGCATAAATCTAAGGTTTCAGAACCTTAGTATGAAAAATGCATAACAGAGAGACGAAATCGAATACACAGAGATCTATAACTCTGAAAATCCTCCACCGAATCGCGCAAGAACTGACAGGTAGGGGTTTTTGGGCGTCCGGAACGCAATGGGACAGACGGTTTTGGAAACCGTGGTCTCAATCACTGGGTCCAACACATGGACTGAAAAACGTTTTTGGAAACAGAGCTATCTGTAAACTCCACCGGAGTGCGAATGATGAGCAACATAGAAGTTTTAGGACCTCCTGAGTCCACCGGAACTGACAGATCTGCAAATGGTTACTCCGAACTTGAGTTCCAACACCCTGGCAAAAAACGCAGGAATTGACACAGTGAGTCAGAAATCCACTGAAATGATCTCAGATTCAAGAATGAAGGTGTTTCCAAGCTCCTGAAGTAATGTGGACACCAAAAGCAAGCAATAGTTGCCTCCACAAGTCAATACGGAGTCTCTGTCATCGAACGGAACAGGGAAAAGCTCAAAAACGACTTTTTCTTTGAAAGCTCTTAACAGGCTCTCAAAACCACTTCGTAAAGCCAAAGTAAAGTCACCCACAAAGCTTCCCACAAAGCTTCTCCTTCCTCCCACAGAGCTGCTGAGCTTCAAGCATTCACGCACGCTCAGCTAGATCACCCGGGCTCTGATACCAGTTGAGAGTGCTCTCAACGGAAGCAAGAATGGAAGAAGGAGAGAGAGAGACAGAGAGCCACACAAGTTTTGGTAGGTGCAGAACCACCCTAATCTTCTTTTTCATTCATTTATATATGTGTTTGAGTATTGTACATAACTGGGGTTAAGGCACAGTGACCTTTAACCCCCACACTTTTGCAAGCCCTTGTTGTGCTTTCTTGGGTTTGTTAAAGAGAATCCATTGTCCCCTCACATGCTTAAGTATATCAATGTATGGAGATTGTCTCAAGATATTTTGAGACTCTAGGTTTGCCATCTTTGATATCTCCACACAAAAGTGTGGGGACAATTCACTACAATCCTCGCCTGATGGGTGCGGTAGTAGTTCTTTCTTTGGGTCGTGCTGTTATCATCATTAGATGTGAATATTTTAGCAGCATATATTGAATGTTGTCCAGATAGTATCCAATAGTGGCACTTGGTTAAATCCTTTTTATCTACCCTTTCTAGGGGTTACTTTGTTTCAGAATTGATAGGCATTATATCCGCTACAGCAGCAGGAGGCCTAGAGTTATAACTGAAGTCTGCAGCAAGCTTCTCCACATGCTCTTTGTTCAACCCTCTATATACATAGCTTGGAGGAGCTTTTTAACATCTTGCAACTGGAATTGGAAATGTTGCATGCAACCCGAATGGGTAGTATTTTTCATATTCCACCAAGCCTAATGGTTTCTTTTGCCCTTTTTTTCCTATGACCTTTCCACTTGGCTCCAATTCACTACCACTGCTTCTTTCCACAACTGCTAGCATACCCTCTGGAGGTGTTCCTTCCTCTGGTACATCAATTATAGTGAGCTTTCCTTTCTTTGCTCCTTCTCCACTACCACCTGGTGCTTGAACCATAGTCAACTTTCCTTTCTTTGTTCCTTCCCCACTATCTTTCCCACTCTTGCGCTTCTTTAATGTTGCTGAAACTTTGCGATATGATTCAATGATTGTTGTCACTGTGTCAATTTCATTTCCATCAAATGATTCAACACTTATCCAGCCTCTTGAGTGCATGTTGTCATCTACATCAGACTTCATACGAGATGCTTCATAATCACTAGGATCCAAGAGAAATTTCTTATTTTGATTTATAATGATTGACAATCCAATATCTCCCTCTTTTCCAACCACATCTTCTGTGATTTGATGTACCGATCCAACACAAGTGTATGCACTTTTGTAAGGTAACAAAACAAGTAAGTGAACTCGTGTCAACTGTGCTCCCTCAATACTATATATGTCAAAGTACCATGGTATGCTTTTTTCTCCAAATCCACTTACAACTTTCTCAACCTTCTTCACATTTGTGTCTTTCCTGTAAAAAATCCAAGCAATATACAAACTATCATCTTTATAATCTTTAATGTTAGACAAAACACATGATCAATAAACATATCTGAAATAGAATCGAGAATTAATAGCAAACATAGTGGTAGATTTGAGAAAGCACCAGGATCTAGGGAGATTTGGCCGTGCGGCCAAATCTTATGGGCTTCTTTTAAAGCACCGGAAGGGGAGGTTTGGACGTGTGGCAAAATCTTATGGGCTTCTTTCAAAGCACCAAAGTTTGGGGAGATTAGCCTTGTGGCCAGATCTTGTGGGCTTCTTTCAAAGCACTAGATCTGGAGAGATTTGGCCGTGTAGCCAAATCTTGCTAGCTTCTTTCAAATCGATCAAATCTTTCTAGCTTCTTTTAAATCACCTGGGTCTAAGGAGATTTGGTCGTGTGGCCAAATCTTGCTAGCTTCTTTCAAATCGGTCAAATCTTTCTAGCTTCTTTTAAATCACCTGGGTCTAAGGAGATTTGGTCGTGTGGCCAAATCTTGCTAGCTTCTTTCTAATCATGAGGGTTTATGGAGATTTGGCCGTGCGGCCAAATCTTTTCAAAGCAATAGGGTTTGGGGAGATTTGGCCGTGCAGCCAAATCTTTTCAAAGCACTAAGGTTTGGGGAGATTTGGATGTGCGGCCAAATCTTACTAAATTCTTCCTAATTAGGAGGGTCTAGGGAGATTTGGCCATGCAGCCAAATCTTTTGAAAGCAGCAAGGTTTGGAGAGTTTTGGCTGTGGTGCCAAATCTTCCTAGCTTGTTTCTAATCACGAGTGTTTAGGGAGATTTGGCCGTGTGGCCAAATCTTTTTAAAGCAGCAAGGTTAGGGGAGATTTAGCTGTGGTGCCAAATTTTCCTAACTTCTTTCAAATCACCAAGGTCTAGGGAGATTTGGCCGTGTGGCCAAATCTTTTTAAAGCAGCAAGGTTAAGGGAGATTTGGCCGTGTGGCCAAATCTTTTTAAAGCAGCAAGGTTTAGGGAGATTTAGCTGTGGTGCCAAATCTTCCTAGCTTCTTTCAAATCACCAAGGTCTAGGGAGATTTCGCCGTGCGGCCAAATCTTGTATGTTTTGAAAGAAGCTAGTTTAAAATTCAAAATTCAAATCTTAAGATACAAATTTCAAATCTGAAAATTCAAAATTCAAAATTGAAAATCTTAGATTCAAAATTTAAAATTCAAAATTGAAATTTTGAATCTTAGATACAAAATTCAAATTTCAAATTTCAAGATCTGAAAGTCAAATCATATACTAAAGACCCTACTTTCAAATCACACTTCGAGATTTGTACTTTTACAACTCTTGCTTTCAAATCATGGTGTTTCGAAATGGAAAAGATGGAGAACATGCAAGAATCAGGTACACTTTCTATTTCTTTCGTTTTCTTACTTGATGATTGAGTAGCCATTGTTGTTCATGAGCTTGTGCTCTTTGGATTTCAAGCAGGCACAGGATTGTGCTTCCGTTGGATGGTCATAGTTCCAGAAACTTAGAGAAAAAGTTTCATCCCCTAGTAGAGTGGCTAAGATCCACTCGTGGAAGTAGAGATACCAGTGATGGAAGGAGAAGAAAAGCCACGATCCACACTTGGAACAATAACTTCTCCAACGGAAGGAGCTGAGAAGTAGCTTTCAGTGGAGATTATGGTTATTGCATTACAATAGCTTCTCCAATGGAAGGAGCTGAGAAGTAGCAAGCTTTCCCTCCTGGTGGCAAATCCTGGCGAAGATAGGTAACAGGCTTTCCCTCCTGGCGGCAAATCGTGGCGAAGGTAGGTATAGGCTACGTAGAGCAGGAAGGACAGAAAGAGAGCACTCGAAGCACTACAAGGAGGGGTGCAACAGTCGAAGGGAGTTTCTGCAGCAGTAGTCAAAGGGAGGGGCGCAGCAGTTGAAGGGAGGGGCAAGGGGCGCAGCAGTGGAAAGGAGGGAAGGGAGGGGTGCAGCAGTGGAAAGGAGGGAAGGGAGGGGCGCAGCAATTGAAGGGAGGGACGCAGCAGTGGAAGGGAGGGAGGGGCACGCAGCAGTCATGCGAAGAAGGCTCTGCAACGACGATGATGGGAGGCAATGCGATGATGGGGCGCGGCAGTGGAAAGGAGGGAGGGGCACAACAGTTGAAGGGAGGGACACAGCAGAAGGCACTGCGACGACGACGGTGGGAGGCAGCACGACGATGGACGAGAAGAGGATGAGAGGGAAAAGGAAGGGGTGGGGGGGGAAGAAGGAATCCCCAAAAAAGCATGCACCCCCCAAATAGCATGTAGAGCATTAAAAAAAAAAGAAAAAAAAAAGACCTCTTTCTAATCCAACTATTGAGTGTGGAACCTATGGAATGTTTAATTGGTAATGGAAGTTTAAAATCTACATAGTTAAGTGCACATTGTTAGGACAAATCTGGGATGGGGAACCTCCCAGGACCCCTCATTTTGACATAGTTTTGAACTTTTTTGCTTGCAATTAGCTAACCAAGGGTGGAGGAGTGTTTTCCAAGAACTACCCCATCTAAGACATTGTCCTAAGGCTCTCAAACCACCCTAGTTACACATTTGAGATCTAGGAAGGGAGAGAACAAGGTGAGCCTCTGACTTGATCCCCCATGAAGATGAATTCAATTCCTTCTCATAGTTTTGCTTTTTATGCTTGGTTTAAAAGGTTTGTTTAGCTTTGCATTTTAAAGTTTTGGTTTTTTAATAGTTTTAGATTTTTAGGTTTGCTTTTAAAGTAAAAGTATGATTTTAAAGTGTAATAGCGTGAATCATGAAAAGCATGTACGATGTTTTTGAAAGTAGGATCTCTAGATACTAATTTCAAATTTTGAAACTTGAAACTTGAAATTTGAATTTTCAAAATGAACTTTAAATTTTAAATTTTAAAATTTGAAATTTCAATTTTAAATTTAACGTTTGAATGTTTGAAGATTTGGCCATGTGGTCAAATCTTCCTACTGATTTGAAAGAAGCTAGCAACATTTGGCAGCACGGCAAAATTTTCCCAAACCCTGGTGCTTTGAAAGATTTGGCCACACGGCCAAATCTCCCAGAACCTGGTGATTTGAAAGAAGCATGCAAGATTTGGTTTCACGGCCAAAACTTCCCATACCCTAGTGCTTTGAAAGAAGCCTACAAGATTTGGCCACATGACCAAATCTCCCCAAGTTTGAAAGAACGCCATAACTCAAAGGATTTTGCCGTGCATCCAAATCTTGCTAGCTTCTTTGAAAGCACCAAGGTCTGAGTAGATTTGGCCATGTGGCCAAATCTTATTTCTTCTTTCAAAGCACTAGTGTCTTAGGAGATTTGGCCATGTGGCCAACTCTTGTTGGCTCCTTTCAAAGCACCAGGGTATGGGGAGATTTGACCATGTGGCCAAATCTTGTGGGCTTCTTTGAAAGCACCAAGGTATGTGGAGATTTGGCTTCTTTCAAACCACCAAGGTCTAAGTAGATTTGGTTGTGTGGATAAATCTTGATGGTTTCTTGAAAGCACCAGCATCTCGAGAGATTTGGTTGTGTAGACAAATCTTGCTATCTCCCTTTCAAAGCACCATGGTCTGTGAAGATTTGGCCATGTAGCTAGATTTTGCTGGCTAAAATTCAAAGCACCAAGGTTTAGGAAGATTTGTTCGTGTAGTGAAATCTTGTAAAGAATTTTCATCCTAAGTCACACCATCAGATATCAATATTGAACTATAACAAATGTTATGTATGCAGGTGCCACATTGAAAGTGGGGGTTAAAGTCAACTTGCTTGTCAGTGGAAAGATTGTTGCCATTGGGACAATATTCTCTACATCACATGATGACATGTGCCAAGGTGTGCCCTTGGGAGAAAACAATGTATCAGTGGCGATCGATATTTGTATGGATGAAAGTGCACTTCTTCCATTTCCTACAATGGATGCATTCTTAGTCTATGAGGCTTTGGGTAGTGTTGTTCGTTGGAAAGCACGATCAATGAGTTGTGTGGACAATGTCAATGGAGCTATTGTACCAATGAATGATATAACATCATATACCATTGATGTTGAACCTCTATGTGAATATGATGAGTTTTCCATTCGAGAATCATGGAAGGACAAGAAAGTTTTAATATGGGATGAGTAGAAAACCAAGAGCATTGCTGAGGGTGTTGTTTTGTATGTCTACCCATTTGAACCTATAAACTTTGAGATGCTTGGTGAAGGTAATCTGGGTGTGGGAATTGAAAAGTATCATAGTGATGTATCAGGCATCGATACCATCCACTTAATAAAATGGCCTCAAAATGGCCCATTGCACAAATAACCTTTTTAGATGGAACTTCATTAAGAATCGATGACACCATGAATTTTCCAAGTGGTTCTAGGCAAAAGCACATGGAAGATGAGGACCCAAATGAAAAATCCACAAAAAAGAGGCATTACTGCATGATAAAGAGGAAAGCTAAAAAACATGGCATGCCATTAGCATCATCTAGACTCACAAGGGATGCAGTCACAAAAGTATCTATGATTGATTGTTGTAAACAAAATTGTTGTCAATTTGCCGATCATCAAATGATATCCAAATTACGCATAGAGTATTGGGGCCAAAGTTTGGAGGCTCGCACCAATTATGTATATGACACTCTTGGGGTTGCTTGTCGAAAAGATGACAATAGGCACTTCAAATATGTCTTTTCATTGAATGGTATTCAAGTTTGTTGTAGAGCATGGTATGAAATGCATGGTATTCCAAAAACAACATTTTATCGATACAGGGAGCAATTTGAAATTGGTATACAAAGGTGCATGCATGGTAATAAAGGAATCATGCGGAGAGGTTGGGACCACACAGAACTGGGTAGAGCCATAATCCAAGATTTTGCGGATAACAATTCTGAGCGTATGCCACACAAAAGTAGAACACTTCAGGATGGATCAAGGGAAACACAACTGGTGATACCGGATGTATACAAGCAGGCTGATATTCTCTATGAGGTTAACATGCAGTTAAAGCATAGTTTGGGTTGTAAGGAGATGTCAACTTCCACATTCAACTGTATATGGAACTCTGAATTCAAGAATGTAACTTTGTCAAAAACAAGTGAATTCTCTAAGTGTGGTTTATGTAGTGCAATCAAGGCTCAGCTTGCATTGACAAAATGCCAAAATGAACGTAATAAGTTGATTAAAGATAGAAGAAAGCACATGTTACAACAAAAAAGTTGTAGAAATGTGTACTACACTTGGCGCAGATTTTCTAAAATGTATCCTCAGACATACTTGTGCATTATCCATGATAAGATGGACCAAAAGAAGACAACCATCCCTAGATTATGCAATCGTTCAAAGGACACAGACAAATCCTTTCAGCTCCCAGTGGCTTTGACTGGCATGATAACACATGGACATGGTCAAGGACGTTATGGTCACTTTTCTTTATCCTTGTGGCCGTCGGATCCTAACTTCACAATCGGTTCATTGGCTTTGTGTTTGAGAAATCTTGAAAGATTTGATAACCATGCACTTGGAGATTTGGTACATGATGGGATGCCAAGGTCTGATAACGCTCTGCTAAATGCACTAACCTCAAGAGAAGCATTGGATTCTTACTATGTTTCTAATGACAAGCAACAACTTCATCTTGGAGCAGTGGGTGGAACATTCAAAGACCTTGGACTTGGAAGTTCCCATCAAGAAAATCCTTGTAAGAAACTACCCGAACACCTATTGTTGCAGTTGGATAATTGCGGTTCTGAAAACAAGAATAGGTACTTGTTTGCATACCTATCATTACTTGTTGCTCGAGGGATTTTCAAGTCAATTCAATTGGGATTCTTGATGGTTGGGCATACACATGAGGATATTGATGCAATGTTCAGCAGGTTTTTAGAGAGGTTAAGAACTAGCCAAACATTGACATTTGCACATCTCATGGATACTTTTAGACAATGTGAGGAGTCTTCTCCAACACCATTTTTGGTAACGGAAGTCCTTGATTTCAAGAGCTATGTTGATGGATGCCTATGCGATGGGCAAGATGCTTTAGTGGGACACTCAAAGCCTCTCTAATTTCGTTTCTTTATGCGAAATGAAGTTCCTATCATGCAATATAAAGTGCATCCACGATCATTAGATTGGCAACCAAGTGAAGGTGGCATTGAGTTATGGAAGAGACATCCGGATGGTCATCCAATGCTACCAAGTGGAGAGCCACCTTGTGTACCCATGTTCGAGTATGTGAAGGATCACTCACATGTGATAGTTGGTATCAAGGAGTATGTACACTTTTGGGAAAAATGGGTGCACCTGCAAGGTGCAGAAGCATCTTTCACAAAGTTTTACAAGCCGGTAGTGAAGTACTGGAAGAACATGATTGATGAGCTTCATAAACCAAACAATAGTGTAGAGGGCATGTACGAGAGATTTTGGCCAAAGATGCAACATATTGATTGTGTGCAAGTAGTTGATAATGAAAACGATGAGTTTCAAGGAATTGAAGAGTTGAATGATCACTACTGTGGACCTCAAAGGAAAAAGCCAAAACAATCATTTAATCCAATGGTTGATGTACAAAAAGGACACTTTCTTTTGGTTCGACCAGCAGAAAAAATTTATCCAATTTGGCTAGGCATTGCTCAAACTGATGTACAAAAGGATAATAAATCTAAAAATTTCAAGAAGGTCTTCATACAATATTGGGCACCTATATGCAAAAGACGCAATGCACAAATTGAGGAGGTGTATGCAGATTGTTGGAACAAGATTGGCTGTGCAATAAAGGTGATCCTCCATGTTGAGAATCTGTTGATGCTATTGTATGGTCATGGGTTCCAAAAGGTAACCTCTCAAAGAAGGTTTCCTCAAAGAGCAACAACCTCCCCATCAAGGTGAAGATACCAACCATTGCACGCAAGTGAGCTTTATCTAGTTTGTCTCATAGTACAGATTCCAACTCTGATGCTGACTCCACAATGGAGTGAAGGTACTTGAAAAGCATGACTTTTTTTTCCTTGCACAACGATAATTTAATTGAATACTGACAAATATTTGGAAGGTATGACATTGATCTTTTTTCTTTATCTTTTTTTTTGCAGACCATTGCTTTGTGGTTGCAAGTTCTACACACTTGACAAAATATCAAGGACTAGTGTTGCATTCTTACTTTTTCTCCAACTAAACTAAAATGGTGTTTTTGAACACCACCTTTTTTCGAGAAGAGACAAAAAATGCTTCGTTGAACTCAAACATATGATGTTTTTTTCTCGGCTAATGCAGAACATTCACACTCCAAACTGTGAGTTTCATATACACGGCCAAATCCAGTGAGAAAGTCAATGGAGTGCACTCAATGCATTATAATTGCAACCCCTCAAAAACTACCATGCATTGGTCGAAACCTCAACATTTGACATTTTATTTATGTTGATGCAAACCATGCACATTTGTGAGATTTGGATGGACTGCCAAATCTATGGGAAAAATCAAAGAAAAACATTGAATGTTACATAATTACAACCCCTCAAAAATTCCCAAATTATCAGGATTTTCCCAAATTCTCTAATATGGTGTTTCGAACGATTGGGTGTAGCCCACACAGACTTAAATATTGAAAATATTATATTGAAGGAATGAATCCATCCAGTGGAAGGAGTTGAACAACTCAATGACATGGCAGAAGAGGTACATGGAGTTTTTCTCAGCTCCTCCGAAATCAAAGATATGAAGAATCAGTTGGTCAAGACATCTCAAGACCTATGGTCAAATATAAAAAAATGCATATTCGTAATTTCTCAAATACCTTATGATGCCTTTGCATCTACTGCATATGCATATGATATCATGGCACATGAATTAGAGACGCTCCGATCTAAAGCACAGGATGCGAAACAAAGGTAGATGCCCATACATGATGACACAACATTGTTTGATTCGGAAGCACAGTTTGAGAATCCGGCTGCAACACACCAGTAGAACCTATCAACACAGTTGGATGCAAAGCACACCACGTTCATGGATGCCACATATAAGGACACAAAAAACACAGCAACCCCGTGCCATGCCTTAGCACCGGTGCAAATATTGTAGAAGAACAGACAGCATTTGAGGAGGAATCAGAACTGAACAAGTACTACAAAGAGGATGCGGATGAGGTAGACCCAGTTGTTGCTAAGGGAGCAGTCATATACCTGAACTCCACCCACACATCATAGTTCAGCTCATGGGTTACTTCCAGTGAAGGGTTTGAGTTCTCCACTTTTTTTGCAAAACAGTTTTACCACCGAGTGTGCTAGATGTTGAGGATGACTTCTCCACCCATGTGGGCCTCAACCAAGGAGGGTTAGTAGACCTCTAGTAAGGTGGGGTTACAAAAGCAAGTAATGGATACTTTTGTAACTATAGGGATAGTTATAACTATCCCTAACAGCATGTAGTAGTGGCCTTATCCACCACATCATTTCTAGGACTATGTCTGTTTTCTGACTATTATCCAACTGAGGTTAGAATGCCATCAGATGTTGTTATAAGCTGGCCATCACCTCCTAGATGGAGAGAGTTGTTGCTATCTAATGTAATACAAACTATACGCAATATCTCCACTCTATAAATGATTGTCTTGACTATTTGTATGCTTTGTACTGTCTCTTTCTTTTTCAACATTAGTCACATTTAAGTCCGACCCTGGCATTCCCATTGCTAGGAGTGGATGTATGTAGGTGTTTTTCAGTATTTTGGAGACACCAATAACACTAACTTATTATATATAATAAATATCTCATAATAGGAATGTGATAATTATATTATTCTTGCCTTCAGTCACTTTATTGCATAGATTTCAATGTATTTAAAATCTACCTTCTCATATGTCTCACATTATGGTCTTGCATCTTTTACTTCACTCAATCGACAGCTCATCCTCTCTAAATTTATCTAATGGGCTTCACTTTAATCGAAGTATAATTTATTTTATACAATAAATATCTCATGATGAGAATCTAATAATTATATCATTCTTGTGTTCCGTCACTTTATTTTATAGATTTCAATGTACTCAAAATCTATCATCTCACATGTCTCGCATTACGGTCTTGCATCTATTACTTCACACAATCTAGTAGTCTAGCATTCTCCAATCATCATCATAGCAACATATTAGCCTCTCCCAATTCTTTATTCTAAATCTTTCATCTCACATTATGAGTCTGTAGTTCTATAAATCCCTCTCTAGTCATTTTTCTTCTACATCTCGCCCACCGCAGCTTTACTCTCAAACTCTTCTTTCACTTTGCTCTCATTACCTTCCTCCTCTCCTCAATCTTACTCCTTCCATCTTGCCCACAGCCTTACTCTCGAACTTGAGTCTACTCCCATTACCATTCTTGCACTCATCTCATAGTCTTACTCTCAAACTCTTCTTCCATCTCACCTTGAAGTCTACTCCCATTACCATTCTTGCACTCTTCTTTCATCTCACAGACTTACTCTTCTTCCATCTCGCCTTACTCCCTCACTTTCTCTTGTTCCTCATTCCATATTCTCTTAGCTTAATGCTTCATGCATCTTTTCGAAGTCATCAATTCCATGGAGAAAGCCATTAGCACCAACAAAGATTGGATCGCTGAGAACAAGGCGAATAGAGAGCAAAGAAAGAGACAAGGAGCTCCATTAACCCAAGAGGAAAAGGAGGAGTTTTCTCTTCAAAAGCACCTAGAGGAGGAGAGAGAAAAAATAAGTAGGTCTACTAGTGAAATAAATAGATTACTTTCATATAGGAGAGAGTTAACAGACTTTCTCAGTGAGGTTACTTCATGTAGCACTCATTACGAGAGATTTCCACCCCATGAAGTGCAAGCCATACACAATCAAGAAAGTGCTATCCAGGAAAAAATTATAATTCCTTACTTCTCTTTTGTAGTTTTAACTACATTGATCATGATGAGATGGTCTCAACAGAGGAATGGGTTGAATCTCGGATAAAAATGGCATGAGAGTTTGCTTAATATTGTAACTTTCGAATGTGTTTGTTAACACCATTATAAATATTATGACAATTTGCTTATTTTAACTTTTGAAGATGTTTGTTAACACCATTATAAATATTACGAGAGTTTACAACTGCTTCTTATCTTTTGGCATAACTTATCTATGTCACATTAAATTTCATGATTTTGATTTCATTTCCTTCAAAAGTCTCTAAAAAATTACTTGTTTTTATGTTTTTATTTGTGCTTCGAAAAGTGGGGTTTTTCTTAAATTTTATCCAAGAACTAGTCCAAAAGTATCTCTAAAAATGAATTTGTACATTGACAAGACCAAAATTAGTGAAATAAGTATTCTAAGATAATTGCTTTGAAAATATGATAATAAAACGGCATATCCATGGGCCAAGAGCATTGTGGACCCAAATCTCACATTTGTAAATGATCAATTTCGGTGCATCTCTCTCTCTCTCTCTCTCTCTCTCTCTCTCTCATTCCATCCCTCCCTCCCTCCCTCCCTCCCTCTACTTTCTCTCCCTCCTACCACACCTACTCTCTCTTACACACACACCCCCCCCCCCCTCTCTCTCTCTCTCTCTCTCTCTCTCTCTCTCTCTGTAGCCCAATGTTGAAAATCAATGCTTAATATCTATATAGTATGAAAAACCCAAGTTTGGTCTATGAAAACATAGATACTAATGAGATAGGTGCTTTGCCATGACTTTGATAAAATAAATAAATTTCACCTCCATAAAGAAGACGAACAAAATTTGAATGTGAACAAATTTTCAAAGAAAGTTTGTGTATTTCATACCGAGGAGAGAAGGTTACATAAGAACAAGGAGGCTGGCAAGACAAGGTATGTAGCTAGAGGGGGTGAGAGAGCTAGGGGTGGAATCAAGTCTCGGGGTGTAGGAATCGGTATCTACCCCTCCCCTTTAATATTTTCCTCTAGATATTCAATTGCCTCTATCAAAACCTCTTCGCCAATCATTTCTTGGTATTTAAGATCCATGTCCACACCATGCAAGCTTGAAACAAGGTGTGCTCCCAATAGGAATGCCCAATCCACCTCGTTGCTGAAGATCTTGCCATATTGCAAGAATAGTGCCTCTAAGTGCTCTGCAAGTTTCTCGTTTGTGGTGGCCATGTGGCAAGGAAAGACATGGAGGGAGAGGGTGAGCAAGCAAAGAATAAAAGGTTGAGAGGAGGAAGAGGTTCGTGGTGATAACTTAAGAGGAGGAAGAGGTTTGTGGGGGTAGCTTGAGAAGAGGAAGGGGTTTGTGAGGATAGCTTGGGAAGAAGAAGAGATTGAGAGGAGAAAGAGGTTTGAGGGGAGAGGATAGCTTGGGATAAGAAATAAATTGAATGGAGGGGATAGCTTGGGAGAAGGAAGGCTGAGAGGAGGAAGACATTGTTGGGGATTCTACAACACAACAAGAGCCATTTTTGCATTTGTAAAGGGCTTGGGTGGATGGGGATAGTTTGGGAGGACTTTTGGGAGGTTTTTGGGCATGTGGGAGACTTTAAGAAAATTTTATTTTTTTTGGAGGGAAAAGTTGCGCGAATCTGCATTTCTACCAAGGAGGGGGAGGGGGAGAGTAGGGGGACCCGCAAAAGTCAAATGGGTGAGTAAATGCCCCAAGTGGGGGTGGGGACAAGAGGAGGGCTAGTGAGAGAGCGTGGGGACCAAGGACATTCTCTCCACCAATGAGAGGCTAAACAAGAATCCTCCATTCCTTTAATGCCCAAGCCTTCCTATTAGCTAGTTTCTTAATCACATTTCTTAAGGGCCTAATCCAAGAGGCCCTTTTTTAGTCCAAAATTCCCCTAATGGACCTCTTTGAAGGGGATGATCTTTTGTACATGGCATATGTAGGACTCTACAAAAAGGACCCAAAAAGAAGTGGCTGCAATTTAGGCTCATGTAGAAGTTAATGCAAATAGAAGCTATAGCTTGTTCGATCAAGGGAAGCCTTGCAGTAGAATTGGTGGGACACATGCAAACTCACAAAACTATGACTTCAACCAACCAACACATCCTGAGGGCCAACAACCCCCCAAAGTGGTCAACTATCTAGGTTCACATGTAGCAGTTTTTGGGTTGCTACCTGAGCCCCATCAGATTTGTCACACCGTCATTCTCTCAAAACCCCCCACGTGATTGGTGGTCATGTCGCCACATCTCTCTACGCAAGAGTAAATACGAGAGCAAGAGAGAAGAAATGTTCAGGGAAAAAGAATCGCAACATTAGATTGGTCACCCCCTAAACCGTAAATGTTCTCAATTTGTCGCATACTTGGGTTTGTGGGAAGTTCAAATAGTGCACTTTCAATTGAACAATTGGTTCCATATAAGATATCCTATAAAGTCGCAATGCATGATTCAAGATGCCGATTGTTTAATGTTTTGATCTCAGATTCAATTTCAAGTGTAGATTAGTTTAGACACCAAGTTTATCAAATTCCATTGAGAAATGCATAAGTTACAAATTGAGTATGCAAATATTCCCTGAACCTCACAAAAAATGGATATACCCATTCATGCATTGGCCCAAATCTAAAAAATTATGATTCAACCTTGTGAGAAAGAAATCGACCTAGGCCAATGCTTCATTCATTAGCCTTGATCATGACATAGACAATGGGCATTTTATATGAAGATGAGCTATGAACCCTCACTTTAATATAGCTCATATTGAAGAGGTGTCCCACAAGTCCAAGATCCTCTAACTAAAGAAAAAAAAAACCTTGTGAAAGAACATGAATACATGGAAAATTTGTAAACAAGAAAATGTAGGCATTGCTCAATTCATGTATTTGCTAGGTTTAAGTTCACGAAAGATTTGGCCTCATCTTGATATTGAAATATAGACAAAACTAGTATGGGATCTGAGATTTGAAGGACAGCTCCTAGGTTGGAATAACCCCTAAATAACCTACTTGCTGACGACTCTGAGTTCCCTCCCTTGACGCTAAAGAAATACAAACAAAGCCTTTTCACCAGTGAGGTTCAGTCTTCGCATGCAGGTTCAATCCTCCATTTGTGCAACCAATGCTCTATTACATCATCCAATGCCAGCATGTTAGTCATAGCAATTTGCTTGACATTTTAGCTTTGGTACCAATTTTTCCTGCTTCTATATTTTTTGCTCCCCTCTTTCTTCTCACTGTTTCTTCCCTTATGCAAGCTCAACATGAGTAGATTCAAATTCCCCTTTGTGTTGCTAAATCATTTTATGATGTCTATCTATTTTAATGCTTGCATCCTCAAGGATCTCATGCTTATCAAATCCCTTCTATGGTGCTTCGTTAGTTCTTCTTTACTTCCTTTCTTTTCTACATTCCCCAACCTTGCATGCTTGGAAAAGAAGTGCATATTTGATTGTATTTCAAGCCTTTGATAGTATTGTGGGTGGCCACTTCTCAAAGAAGACAATATACACACCACCATGCTTAACCTTGGCAGAAGAATTGGACTTGGTAGACTATTTTAAGAAAAACATGAAACCCATTTGTTGGTTTGTGGAAATTTATGGACACTTAGGGGCAGATACATGAGATGTAGACCTCTATGTCACCTTAAAATGCTAAATATGGGAATATAGGGATTGTGTGTAACAAGGTGGAAAGTCAAGGATTCATACAATATCATGCCATGTAGTAGTTGTATAGCACAATGCTAAGTTGCACTTGGCACAACATATATAAAAGTGCCAACCCCACACTAAGTGCCAAGGACGGTCCAAATTTATCTAATATATAAAAAAGAATAAGCCATACACTACCTTCATAAAATATAGAACGCAATTGTTTAGAGAACCGTTGAGTATTGACGATAGCCTTTCACTCACTCTCTTCTTCATTTTCTTCAACTTCTCTTTCACAGCACCCTTCATTCCATCACCTTTCTCATCCTCAATCTTGCTACTCATTCCAGCACCTTCTTGTCCTTCACCTTTCTTATCCTCGATCAAAAGCCTCATTGGGCTCTTCAGGCCAACTTGAGCTTCCCCAATAGCACAACTGATAGCTTTCGCTACTCCATCGACCTAACCCACCACTCTTTCATGCAATGTTTCTTCCATCTTCAAACTCTCTCATGAAATGTTTCTTCCATTGCTTTCCTCGACCCGCAATATGTTCCTTGTACCTTGACCAAACTTTTCAACGTTCCTATCTTGCAACCTTTGTCTACTTCTCTTGCAAGCCATGATGAGCTGCATGTTGCCATTGACACCATGGCCACAATTAGTCCAAAATAGACCTAGAGCAGCTAGCTTGTGAGGTGAGCAAAGAATAGAAGACAACTTACCCGAAAGTAGAGAATGCCAAACCAAAGTTTGCGCAAGGTCATGTTGAGGTGTGTGTGGGTTGCAGGGCATGGGCATGGGCATGGGCAAGGCGTGAGCAGGTTGCAAGTACTTAATATTCCAAGATTCGATGGGTGGGAGGTGTGAAAATTTGAAATTCTTGGGAGTAGCAAAATTTTCAGTCCCGCCGAGTTTCCCCCCTTCGGCGACACACATCAACAGAATTGGATATCCAAAACAAGTGCAATGTGGCCTAAAATGCTTCAAAACACAAATAGGCCAAGAGCTATCGAGTTTGATGCCATGTATTATGAAATGCAATGACCTTTGGCATTCTTACGAGCCATATAGCAAGCAAGTGCATGGAAAAAGAAACAATTCAAAATTGTAAGTAGTTTTGGATTTATTAAAAGATCTTTGCACATACACAAATTGCATATTTTCAACTTCTTCCATTTTAGGGTGAATCTAGATACCAATATCAACAACTATCAATGTTTTAAGACCACTATGCAGTAGTCCCACTAGTTTGGATTCCAAAATTTCAATCCATTTTGGTTTTTAATAAATTAAAAAAAAGATATGGAGCGTGCCCTCAAATGGGTGTGCATCACTTTAGCACAACATTGGAGGCCCGTTAACCCATGTATAATGTCTAATGTTCTCATTTAGGTGTCCATCACTTTAGCACAACATTGAAGTCCCGTTAACCCATGTATAATGTTCTCATTTAGGTGTTTCCTTGGGTTGAGGAGAAGCTCATGTAGTATACTTTTGAATGATTACTTGGTTGCATGTATGTACAAAACAAAATTTTAACGTTTTTTACTAAATTGCTATATCCTATAGTCTTCAGGATGCCTGCTTCACATGTAACATAGCACTTGTAATGCTTTAACGGTCTCATTACAAATCCTTATTCCATAATTTTTTGGTCTCATGTTCAAGTTTGGAAGGTGTACTACAACTTGAAGACAAAGTTTGCTAAATTTCATTGAGCAATGTATAAGTTATGGGTCATGCAAAATACCTGTATACAAAAACCCAATAGCAAATGCCAAATGACAAAGCATGGTGCCACCTTGCTTCCAATATCCTCTCCACCCATATATGATCAAGGACATTAACACCAAGATACTTGTAGGTTTCCATAGACTCCAAATAATTGTCCTTGTATAAAAGAGGCGATTGAAGTCACTGTGAGTTTCAATAACCATGACATTTGTCTTGTCTACATTCATTGTATATCCAATATGCTTTAAAAAATGCTTTTGAGTATACCTTAGTCTCCATGCCTCATTTTGAGAGTGCAAGAAAAGGACCACCTGGTCTACATTGAGTAGTATGATGGTTGTTTGTCCCAACCCACGTGGTACGCTTACATATCTATGAGTGACCCCTTGAAGGGGATGATATTTTGGGCGTGGTATATGTCAGACTCTAAAAAAAGGACCCCAAAAGTAGTGGGTACAATTTTGGCTCATGTAGAAGTTAATGCAAATAGAAGCTATAGCTTGTTGGGCCAGGGTAAGCCTTGCAGCAGAGTCGGCGGGCCACACACAAACCCACAAAACTACATCTTTAACAAGCCAACACCTCCCAGGGGCCAACAGCCCCCTCAAAGTGGCCGACTATCCAG
This sequence comes from Dipteris shenzhenensis, assembly GCF_047967505.1. NCBI lineage: Eukaryota > Viridiplantae > Streptophyta > Polypodiopsida > Gleicheniales > Dipteridaceae > Dipteris > Dipteris shenzhenensis. The sequence continues at coordinate 57,565,042 of NC_141598.1, forward strand.
GTTCACATGTAGCAGTTTTGGGGTTGCTGCTTGAGCCCCATCAGATTTGCTGCACCGCCATTCTCTTAAAACCCACTGCGTGGTCGGTGGAAACCCCCTAAACCATAAATGTTCTCAATTTGTTGCATTGTTGGGTTTGTGGGAAGCTCAAATAGTGCACTTTCAACTGAACAATTGGTTCCATATAAGATATCCTATACAGTCCGCAATGCATGATTCAAGATGCCAATTATTTAATGTTTGATCTCAGATTCAATAACCTCACAAAGAATGGATATACCCATTCATTCATGCATTGGCCCAAATCTAAGAAATTATGATCCAACCTTGTGAGAAACAAATCTGACCTGAGCCAAAGATCTGAATGCTTCATTCATTAGCCTTGATGATGACATAGACAATGGGCATTTTACATGAAGATGAGCTATGAACTCTCACATTAATATAGCTCATATTGAAGAGGTGTCCCATAAGTCCAAGATCCTCTAACTAAAGCCAAAAAAATGCATGTGAAAGAACAAGGAAAAAGAACAATAATATATGGCAAGAAAATGTAGGCCTTGCTCTATTCATGTATTTGCTAGGTTTGAGTTCATAGAAGATTTGGGCATCACCAAGTTACTAGGTCATAAAAGCAATGACCCTGACATTTGATTGACATTTGTAGGGTCCTCATGGGACATGTGTTATGTGCATATTTACATTGATGTATCTATTTTTCTTTTAAAAAAAGAGATCACTAAAAACTTAGTTCTAGGTTGTCTTTTGAGTTCACGAGTACTTAGACTCGTCTACGATGGGTTTGTCCACAGTTTTAAATGCTGCAAGCGTGGAATCCAAACTTGTGATATGGTAATGCTTTTATTTTATATTTCATTGCGGCTAAGTAATTTGGTTTTTAAACTTTGCCATGTGGCATAGTTATGTATGTGCCGCTTCCATCACTCCTTGAAATTGCCGTATACCATCGATCCCACCTCGCTCCCTCCTATTTATCCATCTTTCACCTGAGGGAACCCAAGCCGCGTCCCCAAGACCACACACACTACCAACCAGTGTCATGACTTCAATCATTCACACATTCCGAGCAGCTACCCGTGTAGGAATTCCCAAGTAGCTAGGCAGCCAACCCAAGTCCATGCCGATTTTTGAAGCTGAGTCCCTTTCCCCAGCCATGGAAGTGCTCTTGCTTGAAGCATTGTTGCTCTTCAAGCTTCACCTCCCAGCCATTCCAGCTCACAAGAGCCTTCAAGTTCAGCCCATTAAGCTTCCTACAGCAGCATCCCAGAGTGAGGGACTATAAATGACAACGTGATTCATTTCTTTCTCTTACCTTCCGACCACAGTCAACCTATCTGCTTGCTGCTCTGCAAACACAGCCAGTGGTGAGGCCTTTTATACACACTGATCCTAGACCTACCTGCTGCTCCCGTCTGCAGCCAATCTCTGCGGTACAAAGGACCCTGATCCCTCTCTGGGATACAAAGGACCATGATCCCTGGCCTCCCTGCTGTTCTGGATGCAGCGAAATATGAGGCTCACCAAATGAATACCAAGGCCCCCCTTTCGAATGGCTCATGCCCTGCTGATCTGGCCATCCAAGGCTAACCAGACCTACAGACTGGGCCAACCCAGTCACCTTGTACTACCAACTGGCTGGCCCTCTGCTCCAGCTGCCTGCTTCTACGGGTCCATCTCTTGCTGCGGACTAGTGCCTGGCAGAGCCTTCTGCCAACCTGCTACTGGCCTACATATGGGCCCTGAGCAGCCCTCAATACGCTGCAGCCATGCGCCTGCTGTATTGCTTCACTGCCCTCTGCAGGGCCTGCTGCAGATCCTTACACTGCCTGCATGGCGATCCCACGATTCACTCAGATCTGTCAATGTGACGACCTTTGGATCTGCCTACATGGCCTCTCTCTGGTCCTGTGCTGCAACAAAATTTTAAGACACAGACGACGGTGGCAGCATTTGAAGAGATGCCCCCCTCCAGTTGCATCTGTGTGAAACATCTAAGCTGTTCAGTATAGCTTGCAATTAGTGGGCTCCATGACAACAGCCTGTCAAAGACATCACATGTCACCAAAAGAGAGCCCTTTAGCATGCGTATCTACTACAACACTGCCGACAAAATAATATTTCTATACAACCTGAATATGAATCTGTCAGTTTCCAAATATTCCACCTAGCATAAGCTTTGAATATAGCCAGAGGAGAATACTTGGTAGGTTGTACCTTATCCTCGTGCATCTTCTAGTATGGATTGAGAGCCTGCTGCATTTGCCCCATTGTATGCATCCTAATATGAGAGAAGTCCATCGACACTCATTCAAATCAAACAACCTGTTGAAAGCCTGTAGATCATCAGCACACTTTCCACAAGCATTGGCAAAAGACTGTTTGCAACATCTTCTTGTAGCAAACACATACCACTCTTTGAGATAGTCGATGCTGTAAATGTCTCGACTAATGACATCATCCTTCATTTTTTAACCGTACACACTGTTTGTCCCCATTGCGCATGGAGGATCCCAGCTGCCAGCAACCAATATCTGTGCATGCTCAATACGGCAGCTGCCTTCTCCTAAGAGCAGGTTCTCAGAACCAGATCTAGATTTGGCACATGCCCCTCCCCTCTAGCACGGGCACTCAAGATCTCTAGCATTGCGGAGACTTCACTACGTTCGTTGTTACCCACCACAAACTCATGCACCTTCTTGTTCAATTCTATCAAAGCGCTTGCAGGCCTTTTCTTTGCCCCCACATGTTGCCTCAAATCTTCTACTTTACACACATCATCCCACCTGCCAGCATTTGCATAGATGTTTTCCATGAGCAGATATGAAGCAGCACATCCTGCATCCATCTGGACAAGTTGTTGAAAGCATCTCAGTCCTACTTCTGCTTCCCCATATGTTTTGCAGGCACTGAGCAAAGCTGTCCATGTTTCTACAGATGGAGGACACCGCATTGTTTCAAGAAATTTCTCTGCCTCGTGCAAATGTCCTGATCGTGCAAGAAGATCAACCATGCAAGTATAGTGTTCATTTTTTGGTGCAATGCCGTATTCTTCTCTCATTAACTTGAAATACTCCTTGCCCTTGAATACCAATTTGGTACGGCTGCATGCAGCCAGAAGACATGTGAATGTGATACCATCTGGCTTCACACCATGTTCTCGCATATTTTCAAAACATTGCACAGCCAAGTTACCCTCATGGTTCATGCCATACCCTTTTATCATTGCATTCCAAGACCAAAGATTTTGAACTGGCAGCTTGTTGAAGACTTCCTGCGCCTCAGAAAGTGAACCACATTTAGCATACATGTCGATCAAAGTGCTACTGACAAAATGATCTTTCAGAACTCCCTTTCCTGCAATCTCAGCATGTACTTCTCGGGCCTTGCATAATGCTCCTATGCTGCCACAAGCTTTCAAGGCACAAACAAATGTGACTGCATTCGGAGAGATGCCCTCTAGTCGCATCTGTTCAAAACATTTCAGTGCTTCCTGTTCAGATCCATTTTCGGCACATCCTGATATTAATGCGTTCCACGACACAACATCTCGATCTAGCAGCTTGTCAAAGACTTCCTGTGCCTCTGCAAGTGAACCACATTTGGCATACATGTCGACCAACGTGTTGGCGACAAAAAGATCCCCTCCGAAACCATTTCTTGCAATGTCTGTGTGGACTTCTCTGCCCTTGTCTAAGGCTCCTTTGCTGCCACAAGCTCTCAAAACACAAATAAATGTACTAATTGTTGGAGAGATGCACTCGAGTTGCATCTGCTCAAAACATTCCAGTACTTCCTGACTAGGTGCGTGTTCAGCATATCCTGCAATTAGAGTGTTCCAGGACACAACATTTCGAGCTGGCAGCTTGTCGAAGACTCCTTGTGCCTCTGCCATTGAGCCACATTTGGCATACATGTCGATCAATGTGGTACTTACACAAAGATCTCTTTCAAATCCTTTTCGTGCCATTTCAGCTTGTATTTCTCGGCCCATGTCTATGGCCTCTATGTTGCCACAGGCTTTCAGGACACAAATGAAGGTGACAGCATTCGGAAGGATACCATCTAGTTGCATCTGTTCAAAACATTCCAATGCCTCCTGACCAGGTCCATGTTCAGCATATCCTGCAATTAATGTGTTCCATGACACAGCATTTCGATCCGACAGGTTGTCGAAGACTTCTTGTGCCTCCAAAAGAGAGCCACATTTGGCATACATATCCACCAATGTGCTCCCAACGAAAAGCTCTTTATCAAATCCCTTCTGTACAACCTCAGCATGTCGTTCTCGGCCCTTGCATATGGCTCCTATGCTGCCACAAGCTTTCAAGGCACAGACATACGTGACAGCATTTGGAGAGAGACCTTCAAATTGCATCTGTTCAAAACATTTCAGTGCTTCCTGTGCAGGCCCATGCTCTGCATATCCTGCAATTAATGAGCTCCATGACACAACATTCCGAACTTGCAGTTTGTCAAAGACTTCCCTTGCCTCTGCAACTGATCTACACTTAGCATACATATCCACCAGAGTACTGCTGACAAAAAGATCTCCTTCAAATCCCTTCTGTACAATCTCAACATGTATATCTCGGCCCTTCCCAATGGCTTCTATGTTGGCACATGCTTTTAAGGCAGAAACAAAGGTGACAGCATCTGGGGTAAAATGCTCCAATTGCATCTGTTCATAACACTGCAACACTTCCTGACCAAATCCAAGTTCAGCATATCCAGCAATTAGTGTATTCCATGACACCACATCTCGGACAGGCAGCTCATCAAAGACTTCTTGTGCCTCTAAAAGTGAGCCACATTTTGCATATAAGTCGATCAAAGCGTTGCTGACAGAAACATCTGCAACGTATCCTTTTTCTGCCATCTCTTTATGTATTTCTCGACCTTTCTCTATGGCTCCTATGCTGCGACAAGCTTTCAAGACACAAACAAGGGTGACAAAATTTGGAGAGATACCCTCCAGGAGCATCTGTTCAAAACATTGAAGCGCTTCCTGGCCATGTCCATGCTCTGCATAGCCTGCAATTAGTGCGCTCCATGACACAACGTTTTGAACTGGCAGCTTGTCAAAGACTTCCCGGGCCTCAGAGAGGGAGCCACATTTGGAATACATGTCAACCAGAGTACTGCCGACAAAGATATTTTGTTCAAATCCATTTTGTGCGACCTTAATATGACTCTCTCGACCTCTTTCCAAATCTTTCAGCCTAGCACAAGCTTTTAATACAGCCATGTGGGTATACGTGCTAGGATGTACATTATCCTCTTGCATTCTCTCGTATAAATTGAGAGCATGCTGCGTTTGCCCACATTGTATATAACCTAATATCAGAGAAGTCCATGAACGCTCATTCCGATCAAGCAACCTGTTGAAAACCTGCTGAGCATCGGACACACTTCCACATTCCACAAGCGTTGGCACAACATAGTTCCCAAGGGTTCTATGAGCTTCCAGCGCATTATTGTAAATGTGAGCATGCACACGTTTGGCATTCATTAAAAATTTTGTTTTCCTGCACTTCTGAAGGACGCAGATCAAGTTGTCAACGGAAGGCAGATCAACCATCCTGTCCATAATAATAAGTGTCTCATCTAAGCCCAGCAGCTGCCAATCACCTCCCTCTTGCAATTCTTGGGCATCCGCCTGACCTTGTTTCGCATGCCAACCATATGCTGTGGCCTCCACTTTCGCAAGCCTGTCTGTAACCCCACCCAGTTTGCAACAGCCTTCTACACGCAGGATTTTTCAGTATGATTAAGCGAATTCTGGAGCTACAGAGACTTACCAGAGACTCGTGGAGCTAACAAACAAAAATTTTGAGTTTAAAGACTTGATTCAGCTGTCACTTACTTTGTTGTTTCTGTCGTCCCACCATTGACAGGGATCCATGAAGCATTCTTGCCATAAGAGTTCTGTAAGTAACCTTAGCTCCCTATCTGCAGGAACAAAATTTAAAAAAGTATTACGAGTGCAGTGTGATGATGAAAGATCATAGGTTTGTACAGTAGTCAAACCTGAATTCGAGTTTGTTGAGGAAGACATCACGGGACTTGTTTTGTGGCGGCCATCTATTGGAGGATCAGGCGGAATAAAGCCCGACACCCTCATTGCAACAACAATCTTGATCTCCGCAGTAAAGACATGTTGGCACGGGAGGAAAGGTGCAGGCGAGAGCTGCAGGCATTTGAAGGGCCTCATCCTCAGAGCTCAACAGCATCTCCAAATTGAGGAGGGTTGGAAGTTTAGCTATGATGGGTTGCTCGTGCGCTTCTGTTCTCCATACTGGTCTTACTTGATTGGATACCCACATGGCGAGGACAACACATGAAATAAATTTAAAGTTTATGAATATTCAAAAATTACATTAGATAACTAATGCACACGTACACACTCACAATCTCTCCGTTCATGTTTATGAGCATTCTCCAATTACATTAGATAAATAATGCACACGTACACACTCACAATCTCTCCCTTCATGTTTTGTATTGCCCCGTGGCTTGTGAGATAGAATCAAGAGTCAATTTGTGCCTAGTGAGGGGAGGGTGGCCGGAGCCCTCATCTATTAGCTTGAGCACAAGAAAGGCCTTTAGTTATGCCGTGGATTTTGTTCAAACAGCCTGTATTTCTTGTATGCCATCCCTCTCCTATAATTGGCGTAGGCTACATGAGCGCTCTCCAAACCAAGCTAGATAGTTAACCATGTTATGGGGGATAAAACACTAAATGGCATCCTAACACCAAAGGCTTGGAATCTACAAGGAGGGGTTCTTTTTCTTCATCATCATCTTCATGTTTGTGATGTGGAGATACAAGGGCAATAGAGAGCTGAATGTAGCCACCAATCGAGTGAATCAACATAACAATCCTACACTTTTTTTGTAATTTGCCTAAACCCATGAAACCACCTTAATTCGGTTCAATTGGCCTAACATTGGCATCATCAACAACCTATTCTTATTCATGCCAACAATCTAACTTAGTAAGCCTCAATTCAATCATGAGCACTAAAGATCACACATTATGCTATCGCTACATTGTGACAATCAAGCCAATGAGAGCAGATAAATCACTCTTATCCATGAGCTTTAAAGATCACACACAATCAAAGATTGCATTATTGTTACACTCAAATTTGTGACAATCAAGTTGCTTGTACGAGAGAATAGATAAATATCTTTCAAATATCGACTAGGAAGAGCAAAGAAATAGACCAATTTACTATCACAGAGATTTGTTTTGCTGGCATTGCCACTGGGGATCCTTCTGTGCCATTAACATGGAATCTCTGCTAATAGTCCAATGGATGGACCTTTTGGGCCCAACAAGCAGACGTAATCTCTCTAGTCGAGATGAATCCAAACCACGGAAAGGAAGCAAGCTGACTTCTATGCTTTCATTTGCAAAGATTAGTCATGTAAGATAAATGACCGTCTATTATATGGGTTCAAGGAGTTACATAATCACGGACCCTTTTTACATTAATAACATGTGTTAATAACAACTTCACATCATCATGTTATTAAGAGCTTGGTAACAAGCTGGTGTGCAATGACTTGATAACCTGCAAAAACCTCGACCGGATTTGGCAAAATCTCGCCGAGGCCCACCAAGAAATATGCTTTTCCCGCCAAGCTCGACGGGAAAACTCAAAAGGTCGTTGGGATAATCAAAAAACCCGACGGGCTATTTATTATATATGGCAGGCCCGCGGCAGGCTCCCTCACATTCATCTCCCTACAACCTACTTGTCCTACAGCCTTCAGCCTTCAAGTAAATTTTAAACCTTTATCATTATGTTATTTTGAATTTTAATTTCGTAGTTTGATTCGACTCTGTGTCATTAATTTGACATAATCACTAGTTAGGTAGTTAATGTAAAATTGTTTGGCCTGATGTCGTACTTTCGACATATCAGGTTGTTCAAAAATACCATAATTAGTAAAGTAGTAGGCCATATATATGGTACCTAGCTATCGGCCCTTTGTCGTTCATTCGACAAGATGGGTCGTTCGCATAGGTATGTTACTCTCCTCGGTACTTGGTCGTCTTTTCGACTGTGTGTGTCGTTGAGATGTAACACCTTCCTTTCCAACCAATATCTAGGTATAGTTCGGCACTTTGTCATTTATTCGACTGCGTGTGTCGTTCTTAGAAGTATGCACTACAAGGTAGAAGTGGACTTGGCACTTGGTCGTTTAGTCGGCTGTGTGTGTCATTTCTGGGGAGTGGGGAGTTATGTAGGGTTTGTTTAAGTTATGTAGGATTTTGGCACTTGGTCGTTTATTCGATCGTTTATGTCGTTACACTAGGTTTGTCTCTATGCGAGAGCTCGGCACTTTGTCGTTCATTCGGCATTTGTGTCATCTCTCCTTGCATTCTCATTCTCGTGCGTACACTGTAGTGACATCGGACAATGCACATTCCATCTACAATCTACATCTACACGAGCAATTTGTGCTTGATGCTCACGTGCATGCGAAATGAACTCATTTATATTTTCTTCTTTAAAGAATGATGTGACCAACTAACTTTCTCTCTCTACATGCTTTGTACTATGTACATGTTTTAATTTTTATATAGTGTATGTGTACGTGTTTACTATGCTTATGTTTTGACATCCTTGTTTTCTTGCCTACAACAATCTTGTTATCAAGAAGCACGCTCTTTGTCTCATTGTCAATTGGTCTTGTATGCAGAATGGGTGATGTCAGTTACAGGATAGATGAGAGAAGGGATGTGATGAGAGCTCTTAGGTTGGAGCTAGTCAATGAGATTAGTCACATGTTGCTGACTGCTATTGAGAGCACCATTCAGAATGCTACATCACTCGATGACTTCACTCATGCAATACTGAGTGCAGCAAAGATGCGACTTCAAGGAGAGGGAAAAGGAAATTTGAAGAAGGCAAGATTATGGTGCCCAGAATTGGTCAAACACATGTGTCTCAATGTCATTGTGGAAATGTCACTAAGTGTGTCATTGACCTAGGACTCCAACAACCAACTGAAGATATGGAAAGAATATCTTTATGGGATGCTCAATGGGCAGAGGAGAAGCGTCAGAGAAGGAGAGCAAAGGAGATTGAGTCGCAGTTGTCGTTGAGCAAACGTCTGCACAAAGCATTAAATGAATGTGGTAGAGGTGGCGAGAGAGAGTCACGTGTTGTAAGAGAATCATCAGGTGATACAGGGGGGTTTGGACACTTGCAACGGACCACAAGAAACAATGATTGTATGGTGATCATTGTAGTGCCATACGATGCTATAGTATGGCAAGAAGAGATTGGGAAGGGTGCATACGGAGCTTGTCACAAGGTCCAGTTCACTGGAGTTTGTTACTTTCCTAGTCATCTAACATACTATGCAAAGAAATACTTAGCAAGGTCCATAGGGAAACAGTTTGAGGCTTTTGACATTGAACAAGTGATGCAAGTACTGCACCCTTGTCTCGTTCATTGCATAGGTAAGACAGGCGAGACTCCAGGAGTAACTATCTTTCCATATTTCAATGGTGGTACCCTAAGGAATATTGTGATGCAATTACCTTTTCGCAAAGGTACATATAGGGATGCACATCTCAAGTTGAAGCAAGGAGGAGTGATCAGAAATCTGTGGGAGGACCCAAAGATTGAAGCTAATGACATGGCTGGATTACAGGGGTTTCTAGACCATATTCCCACAATTGTGTACGCCCTTGTGGATGCAGTGTCTGTTTCTCATACGGCAGGGATCGTACATTGCGATCTACATGCTGCAAATATTGTACTGGACTTTATGAGAGACCACTACCCCAGAGTAGGTGTCATTGATTGGGGTCTCATGCTAAAGGCCGGTGAGACTAAACCGGCTTCTAATTTTATTACTAGGCCCCAGGGAATGCATGAGGTAGAGTATTCCCTTTGCTTGATGATATATACTCTCTGGTTGGATCATCAAGCAAATGTTCACTTTTGGAAAGAGTATTTGGATGTATATGTGAAAGTAGACTACCGCTTGCATACAAATTTTGTTCGAATGTCTCGTATAGATATTATTGCGGATCTTATGTTGGAAAAGAAGGCAACTGCACGTGCTGCTATGATTGGTGTGAGAGAACGAATGGGAGGGATGCATAGGTGTACGCATGGGGATGCATGAATGCGGGGAGAGAGAGAGAGAGAGAGAGAGAGAGAGAGAGAGCATTTTTATAAACTAGTAAATATAATCAACTCTTGCGTATATAAGTAAGAACTAGGAAATGCAATGATGAGGAGCATACTCAGGTCAACTAGGTTGGAAGATATGATAATTTGTGGTTGTATATTTTGTTCTTGTGGACCATCAATAGGGCTACAACATTGAAGCATGTCTTGTCTCATCATGTATGCACACATGGAGGTGCATCCATAGTTGGTCATGCGATCAATGATTGAGATGAGCCCAAGGCTATAGTTGGACATGTTGTATTTGAATTACAATGAACATATATTTGTCCTGGGCATTGAATTACAATGAACATATATTTGTACTGGACATTGAATAGCTACCATGCCTGTGGCACTATCTTATTCATGTACTTGTGTTTGTGTATTCAACTTTTCATCAATTGAAGTTTGTGTTTATGTTTTAAGCTTGTTATCTTTGCATGATGCTCATTGTTTTAAATTTAATTGGTATAGACGAGTGCGGATTAAATTATTTAAATCGTATTGTTTAATTGGTATCCAATTGTTTTAAATTTCTATTGTTTAAATGGTATTTAAATGGATGCTCATTGTTTTAAGATTAATTGGTATTTAATTGTTTTAAATTTATATTATTTAATTAGTATCCAATTGTTTTAAATTTCTATTATTTAAATTAAATTGTTTAAATGGTATTTAAATGGACGCTCATTGTTTTAAGATTAATTGGTATATCCAATTGTTTTAAATTTGTATTGTTTAAATGGTATTTAAATGGACGCTCATTGTTTTAAGATTAATTGATATTTAATTGTTTTAAATTTCTATTGTTTAATTTTTATCACATATTTGCTTGTCTATTGAACATTATGTCGTTTTGTTCTATAGACACCTATCATCACAATACACGCATACTTCCATGGCTGAAGAACAGGACCTCGGACGTAACAGAGATAGGGGAAAAAGACAATTGACTAGAGAGGAATTGGAAGAGGAGGTTGCAACAAAGGAGAGAGCTCAAAAAGCATTCGAGCGAATGCAAGTCTTAGCCCTAGGGATGGATCCAACCGGAGCGGCTCGTGTTGCTACCAGAACTAGCAAGTGGGCCAACCCTGCGTCCCTTCAGTGGAAGGAAATCAAGAAGCAGGTTTCCATTGAAGATGTGTGTTCAATATGGCCGGTGTCATTGAGCGAGTCTCGAAAGGGATGATGGAAGGTGGATAAGTGCACGAATGATGAGATAAAGGCAAACGCTGAGAGGATCTACCTCGAAGTGTTTGAACATCCCCTTCATCATGCCAATTGCTCGTTATTCTTTGCGAAAATGTTATACATGCAATTTGTCCGAGGCTAGTGCGTGGACTTCAGCTCTAAAGAGGTTGTTCACAATGTACATGATATCAGGAGGGATATTGTCACATTCACACAGGAAGAGCTGAATCTAGCGCTTCAAGGAGCTGCCTTAGAGTTGAAGGTACATGCAGATTCTCTCCTCGAGAGGTTGAGCCAATAGGAGACAGAAGCGAAGAGGTGGCATGAGTTTGCACAAAGTCAAATGCCACCTCATCCACAAGCTGGACATGAAGGCATGGTGTAAATGGAGCACTTTGGTTCAGTTGGACGTTGCCGATAGTCATTGTAGCTAGTGATGGAGAGGCTTGAAGGAGCTTTAGAACTCTTTGTCTCTCCCCAAGTTCTCTCTCAACCTTGCAGAGTGCTCAAAAGAAGAATGAACTCTCACAAGAAATCTCTCTCTCTCTCTCTCTCTCTCTCTCTCTCTCTCTAATCTCTCGAAGAAGATGAATGAAGAACTCTCAACAAATGGAATGTCACAAGGAATCTATCTCTCACAAACACTCAAGAGAAGGAACTAAAATCTCTCAATCTCTCATGGACAAAAATTCCTCTCAAATGGATCGAAATTTCTCCATCACTCAACGGAAGTGAAAGAACACTCAATCTCACAATCTCTCTCTCTCTCTCAAGAATTGCAATGCCTCAGTGGAAGGCAAGGGAGCTCTGATACCATGACAAAATATGAAGAGGGGAGAGGAGAAGAGTGGAGATGAGGAGAGAGGGCATAGCTAGAGAGCACACCACAAATGACTAACTGTACACTAGATTTAGTTGAAAAAATAGAATATATACAAACCCATTTAGGGTTAGGGTTAGGGTTAGGGGATCTAACCCTTTCCTTTATAGCACTCTATAAGGTTAGTGCTATGCACATATGATCATGTGATGGTGCTATGCACACATGATCACATGATGTTGAGCGTGAACTCTCAACACCCCTACTACTTTTTCCTCCTCCTCCCTCCTCCCACATGCGTCCTCCTCCTCCCCCCCTTGCTGCTTTTTCCTACTCCTCCTCCTCCCTCATGCTGATCCATGCTCATCTTCCCTCATGCTCATGCCTACTCCTCCTTCCTCCTACTCATGCAAGCTCCTCTTGCCTCATGCTCATGCCTGCTCCTATTGCTTCTACTCATGTGTATTCGTCTGCCTTCATCCTCACACCTAGTCCTCCGCTTGCTTCTCCTCCCTCGTAATCATTCATGGTCCTTCTCATCCCTCCTCAAACATCACCTACCTTCTATCATGGCCTATCACAGTCTCTGTAAACTCTGTGACTATTGATGGCACCATTTGTGGAGATCTCCCATGTTACCATGTGACCGTACAATTGCAGGATCGATATGTGATCCATGATTGTTTTTTTCAAGAAAAGAAGCATCTTGAACCTCAGTAGGTGCTCTAAAGAGGAGAATATGAGATAAAATGTTAATTTCATAGTGTTTCAATGTAATTTCCTACTTTTGATTATCCACAGTGGTGCATTGCTTTTGCTAAGGTTCCCTTAGTTGTTCTTTCAAGACCTTCATGGAGGATGATATGAGAATGGTGGGCATGGATAATAAGGACTCTTCATATCGAAAGACACAAAGTCATGCATGAGCAAGTTGTTTTGGAGGTGATGTAGGACTTGAAGGGAATGGTGATGCAAACGAGATGTCTCGAGCTTGTGATGTTGCTAATGTAAATCTTGAAGCTCAAAATTTTATTGAAGAAGAAGAATTCACATGATGCATTACATCTATTTAAATTTAAATTTCTAAAATGATGTTTCTTCATGTGTGTAGCAGCAAGTCGGAATGGAGAATCTGTCCATTTGGAACAAGAAGGCATGGAGAATTCACAATATTGACCCAAGGCAACCTACGTGATCCATTCCAATGTGTTGTACATGAGATTATAAGGACTTACAAGTTGAATGTGAGATTCCAAATAGCATAGCAGTCTTTCTAAGGACTTAGTCAAGGATTCAAAGACCCTATTATTGGTGTATTAGAGTTAAAGAAGAAGAGAAACAGGCTATGAAGCCTCTTTGTAATACAATTTGAAATACAAACACCTATCTCTAATAATATTCTTCTATCTAAAGAAAAAAAAATTCATGTATCTATGGCTAAATGGTGAATCTTTTGTTATGTCTATTTTAATTATCTGTTGTTTTTAATATTGCATCTTTTTTTATATCAGCTTGCACACAAAAGTTATATCACATTTTGATGTAACTTACAAGTCAATAAAATGTTGTTTGCCAAATTTGTCCATTCCAATACATATGTAGAAGGGATTGACCATGGCACCACATTGATTAGATGGAGTGTTTAAAAACCAAAATTTGAGATTTTCCTACATCACCTTGTAAAGGATTGATGCATTTCATGTTTTTCTACAAAGAAATATAGATTTTGAAAGGGTAGATGAAGAAATTTGACAACTTTGGCCATTTCAATGTCAATTTTTAGCAAAAGTAGGAGGAATTTGATCGTGGCAGAGAAGGCAAAGTTGGTCGGGACATCATGGGGTGTCCAAAAATTCCAAAACCCACCATGGCACAAATTTGGCCATTTGGACACCCTCCAAATGGCCAAATTCGCGCCGTGGTGGGTTTTGGCATTTTTGGACATCCCATGACATCCCGACCAGCTTTGTCTTCAGTGTCGTGGTCGAATTCCTTCAACATTTGCCAAAAATGGACATTGGAATGGCCCAAATTGTCAAATTCCTTCATCTACCTAATTGAAATCCATGTGTCTTTATAGATGCATCAACTTCAACATAGATAAACATGGAAAAGAAAATATTTACAAAGTAACTTAGCAAATGATGCATGGTCAATATGACAACTTATGTGCCTTGTAGCACAGCTTTGGTAAGACCCTTAGGCAATATATTCTCTATATAATTTCTTGCACTTTGGAGGAAACTTGTAGGTTGGCTATGTTAATGTAATTTTTAATTTAATCTAGAAGACTTTGATCTTCCACCACATCACCTTGTAAATTTTCATTTTCTTTGTTTATCTTGCCTTTGGAGCCACCTTTTAGGTTAGCTATGTCAATGAAATATTTGATTTCATATCACTGAATCACCTTGAAATAATTTGATGCATTACATGAGAAAATATATATTTTGAAGAGGAATCGAAAATTTTCTATGCTTTCTTAGTCATGGAGGTTAGCTATGTCCATGTATCTTTTATTTTAATTTTTAGGTTTGCTATTATATCACCTTGTAAAGGATTGATGCACTTCATGATTTCCTATGAAGAAATATAGATTTTGAAGAAGTAGATGAAGGAGTTTGACAACTTCGGCCATTTTCATGTCCATTTTTGGCAAATAAAGGAGGAATTTTACCACGGCGCAGAAGGCAAAGTTGGTCAGGACATCATGGGGTGTCCAAAAATGCATAAACCCACCACGGCGCAAATTTGGCCATCTATCAGGACATCATGGGGTGTCCAAAAATGCACAAACTCGCCACGGTGCGAATTTGGCATCCAAATGGCCAAATTTGTGCCGTGGCAAGTTTGTGCATTTTTGGACACCCCATGGTGTCCTGACCAACTTTACCTTTTGCACCATGGTCAGATTCCTCCTACATTTGCCAAAATTACCAAACTTGGTCGAGAGTATTATTTTGACTTGGAATATTCATAATATTTTCCTAAATTAGTTTTACAAAAATATATATACTTAATTGCATGGAATATGAAGAGAATAGTAAAATAGCTATAACTTTTGCGCTATAACTCTGATTGCAAATTTTTTTAGTTCAAAATCGAGAGCATGAGTAGCTCTATGATATTTGACTAGTGACCCTATTTTTCCCTGAATATTCAAATTAAATGTAGAAGGTCTTCAAAAATCAGTCACAAGTTGAGGGGGTCATAAATTCGTGATTACTTTGGATACAAATGAAGGAAAAGGGACAAGTTTGCATCTAAAAGGTTCACCTCTCTACACAACAAACTTGGAGGTGGTGTATTCAATACTCTACAATTCAAAGCAACATTACCTTATATTGAATTAACAACACATTCAATGACTCAATCAAAATTATTGCTTATGACATGGTATCTTGCAAGGAAGAGAATGTGATAAAATGTACATTTTTGTATTATAATCTCTCCATTCAAATACAAAGACTCTTCATAGCCTGTACCTCCTCTTTGCTACCTCTAATACATAGAAAAAAGAGGCTTTTGAAATCCCCAAGTAAGATCCTAATACTAATACCATTAAGGCTCTCCTCTCAGGGTAGCTAGGCAGAAAGTTTTTTACACCATTGCCAATGGGATACAATGCAATAGGGGAAGTCATGTGATGTGGATCACAATGATCAAGCTGTCAATACTTTGATGCACTTCAGTAGTTAAGTAGGCCATTCTAAAAATTGGATGTGGAACAACACAACGTATCCTCCTGCTCGACTAATATAATGCACCAATGAGTGATCTCAAATACCTCCTGCATCAATTCAACAACCATTACATTAGCAGATCTAACAAAGCACATTACATTAAAAGACCATAAACTATAAATCAATACATAGGATGCTTACCATCATGGCATTGTCTCCTTTAATGATGCAAGCAAGGCAAATAGGTATAAACTATAAACTTTAGACATGAAAACTTTAGGCATGAAAACTTTATACATATTACTAGAAAACTTTGGACACGAAACCACACAATAAAGCCATCAATGCTTCTAATGTCCTCCAAGTCATGAAGAAAGCCTATGCAAATTCCAAAATGCCCAACCTACAATTTATGGACAGCTTGTACTAGTCAAATACATTGATGTTGCATGAGGGATAAAATGGACATTTTCATGCATTTCTCTAGATTCTTGCTTGCTATTTCACCATTTCAAGTAAAGTTGAAGGACTATACATTTCGTTTTCCATGACTAAAAGGTATTATTGCACATAACTTACAGAAAATCCATTGTCGTTATATTAAAGATTCCACTACTTCCCACTCCTATGTTAAAATAGGATCTTGTAAAGAAGATAGGCAAGGAAGGTACATAGTCTAAGAAATACATCCTTCCTCTTGGGAAGCTTATGTGGACCCTTGGCAAAACCTTCCATGACTATCTAGTTAGTCAAACTGTAAGTTCAAGTCATCCAATGCATTTTTCATGTTCTAGAACACACTAGAGCTCACAATATTGTCAACTTCTATCACTTTCTTCCTAACCATGCATCTAGAACACACTAGAGCTGACAATATTGCCATCTTTGGCCACTTTGGTCACTTTGTTCCTGACCATGCCTCTACAACACATTAGAGCTCACAATATTGCCAACTTGTGTCAATTTCTTCCTGACCATGCCTCCAAAAACACACGAGCTCGCACCATTACCACCTTGTGTCACTGTGTTCCAGACCATGCCTATTGGGAAAACAATAGCTGTAGGAGAGGAAAGAGCAGTTGTATCCTATATGAGAAGGAAAAGAAAGAGGGAAAAAGCTCCTATAGGAGAGCAAAGAGTTGCTATAGCAAAAGGAAAAGTGCTTGTAGGAGGGAACAGAGCACCTGTACCAGAAGGAGAAGCACCTATAGAAGGGAAAGAGAACTATAGGATATGGCAGCTAAGCAAGAGGCCATAGAGCAAGAGAGGGCAGATCAAGAGAGGAAAGAGAAGGCAGAGATAGAGCATGAGGGGATAGAGCAGCAGGAGGCACAGAAATAGTGAGAAGAGCAGGAGAGAGAAGACCAGCTAGTGCTGCAACCCAAATTTTGAAAAATGGAGGGAGAGAGTAGCTAGACTAGAGCAAAGGAGAAGAGAGAGAGGGGGCAGGCCTACAGTAGGCTAGAGGACAAAAGAAATTCATCCAAAAGGTCCCACAAGGGGGGAGAGGGAAGTTGGACCAGAGTAGAGGAGCAGAGAAAGGGGGTAGACCTACAGTAGGCTAGAGGACAAAAGAAATTCGTCCAAAAGGTCGCACAATGGAGGGAGAGGGCAGTTGGACTAGAGCGGAGGAGCAGAGAAAGGGGGCAGACCTGCAGTAGGCTACAGGACAAAAGAAATTTGTCCAAAAGGTCCCACAATGGAGGGAGAGGGCAGTTGGACCAGAGTAGAGAAGCAGAGAAAGAGGGGGCAGACCTGCAACACACCTAAGGAGAAGAGAAATTCACCCACAAGGGCCCACAAAGACATAAATGATATTTGGGGATGATCTGGGGTGGGTGCACATGGGAGGGTGGTCAAGCATGGGTTAAGGGGGGGGAGGATGATTTGGGTGGTCCCCAATGTAAGAGGAATAGTCAATAGGGGACCTCTACATGCCTGCCATGCCTCTACCTCAACATACCATTGCCCCACACAAAGGAGCACTCTCATTGGTATACTCAAATCCCTCTCTAATCCCTTAAAATTAGGAAACACCAATTGGAGGCACTTTTGAGACCCCATTTCTCCCCTAATGAGAGGATTGGGATTGGCATTTAGACTCAGTGCTTTGGGCGCTAAGGACAACACACAAGGTAGCCACAGGATTAACACCTTTTAGGCTAGTATATAGTTGTGAAGCAGTAGTACCCATGGAATTTGTTCTAGGAAGTCTCAGGGTAGCAATTGACAACAAACTTTCCCCAAAAGACTCCATCAATGCAAGGTTGGAGCAACCTTTACAATTGGATGAAGATAGATTAGCCAGCTCCCATATAGTTGACATTATCCCAGAAAAGGAGGGCAGCCTGGATCAATAGAAATATTAAATTCAAGCCTTTCAAAAAAGGAGACTCAGTGTTGATGTTCAACACTAAATTGGGAAAAATGCCAGGTAAATTCAAACTACAGTATGATGGTCCATTCAAGGTCATTGATACATATGAGCAAGGGACATTTCTCTTAGCAGACCTACATGGCAACTCCATTGAGAAACCAGTCGATGGTTTTAGACTTAAGCCTTACATTGGTTCTGATCCCACACAAGCTAAGATTAACACAATTTCACTGCAGAACCCTTCTGAGGTACATAGTCATACAGTCTTTGTTTCAACCAATCGGCTAACTAATGGGGCAGCATGCAATATTTCAAAGCAGACTTATATCTTGAAACGAAGAAGCTATCATAAAGATATATTACCACCGAATATTTGAGGGTTTCCCATCTCAGTTCAACAACAAGACCATGACAACACAAAAGACAGCACACCCAGTATCCACAATTGCGAGATAACACTTCTGTCGACAAAGATCGACGAAGAAGCTTTTTAGAAATTAGCACAAATACAACGGGAATTCCATGCCCCAGTGAGATCGCCTTCAAAGACAAATTCAAAAGAGTTTAGTGACAACTCTGCACAACATCATAACAAGCAATCACATGAACAGTGGCTACAATTACATTCCACCCTGATTCTGCCAACAACGGGGCAACAACGTTGCCGCACTTTGCATCTGGTTCAGGTATACTCAACTTACCCTACAATAAACAAAAGTGATTATGTAGGTGAGAGGAAGCAACAACAAGATGACGCCACGACAAGCTCCACTCCAACAATGGTCCGACGTGTTTTCGACCGAAGTTCGAACAATCCGACAAAACCGATTGAGAACTCCGCTAAGGTTCCGATGGGGACCTAACTAAACAAATCCGACTACGATCTACTACACATGTGTCACACGTGTCTTTTCTAACTTTTTAGATTTTGATTGAGGTATGACGCCTTGTTTGCGTATTCAATCTCGTGTCCGATCCACCCACTCCAGTCGGACTTTCGTTTGACTCTAGTGTGTCCGACCATTCAGTCTGACTCTGATTCTCCACATGAATCGCAACGAAGTCTGATTACACTCTACCTATGTGACCTCATTCTGCCCCCAGTCCACTGACCCATAGAGGACACTGGATTCGTCGTATCAGCCCATTAGAGCCCGCATGTACACAGAATCCACGGTGCAAAATTCGACAAGGCCACTCACACAAGCGACACCCTCACCATGAGAAGACAATGCCCTGCTCGTACTCCAACAATACTTTGAACACCAAAAGAATGAACAAGCAAAGCTGTAGCAACAGGTCCACCAACAGTTGTAGAAAGACAAAGAGGAAGTATAGGAATTCATGCTCAAATAGTCTGAAATGTAGCGACAGCTTGCTAGTGCACAAGCCAAACTTGTAGAACTTGAGAAAGAATATGCAAAGTTACGGATCAGCACAACAAACATATTGCAAAGCTAACAGCCTAGGTTAAGGTACAACAAGATTTGCATGCCTACTGTGACAGACTGGCTTTAAGAAATAAAGGATGAATTCTTTGTCCAGCTCGACCATATGGGAGTGAATCACAGTGACCTTCAAATTGAGAACATTTTGTTAAAGCAACAAATTCATGCACTACAAAATGTAGAATAGCAACTTAGGGAAATGGCCAATAAAGTAGATGGCATATTCCTTAACAAGTATGAATTTATTGAGTTGAAGGTTCAATTGGTCAGGACATCCTAGGAGATGTGGAATAACTTGAAAGGCAGACTCTTTACTATAGCTAAGCAACCATACGATGCTTTCGCATCAGCTGCATATGCCTACGAGGCCATGGCCTATGAGCTAGAGACTCTGAAGGCAAGAACAAAGGATGCCTAGAAGAAGCAGATGCGATTGGATGACACTCTCATACTTTGTGAAATAGGAAAAGCAGAGACTCTTATAAGCCTTTAGAATTCATGACACAGATTACTAAGCATATAGCAGAACAGCCTGAAGAAGATGCCAGCACTGAAGTCAAGACTACCCCTAGCCATTCCATGTGTGTCAGCCCCAGTAGAAAAAATGAAGAGCCAAAATTAGTAGAAGCACCAAAAGAGACTCAAGAAAAGAAAGAGGAAACTGAGACTACAAATCTAGTTGTCACATGGGGAACAATGATTGACCTCAATGTTTCACATACCTTCAAGGTTCACTTGAAGGAATATTTCTAGTAAAAAAGGGTTCGTGTCCCCGACTTTTTGTAAAAGAGCCTCTCCATCGGAAGTGCTAGGTGTTGAAGGCATAGCCTCCACCCATGTGGACACTTACCATGGGATAGGATAAATACACCTCTGGTAAGAGGAAGTTACTAGAACAAAGTAGTGAGATCATTTTGTAACTGACCCTAACATCACTCCTTAGTGGCCTGATCCACCACATAATGTTTTGGACTATGACTGTTACATTTTGAAACTTACTATTGCCTTACAATAGTTGAACTGATCTAGGATGGCTATACAAACCTTGTATCAGCTCCTGTTGAAGAGAGTTGTTGAGTTGATGTATTCTCTGCTAAAACATAATATATAAGACACATACTACCTTTTCAAGGTTTCCTCTCTGTTCTTTTTATACATCTCGTGATAGTTTTGTAGTCCGATTACTTTCTGATTATACTATGACTGTTGGCACCTTGTTGTTAGGAGTGGAGACATGTTTGTGTTTTTCACTTGTCTAAAGACTCTCTGAACACACTGTCATAATTTGAGAACCATTCCCTATGTGGAGTAACATGGAACGAAGCACCAGAATCCAAAATCCAATCCTGGGAATATGCATCATCTAAAGTGGTAAGCAAGTCTGTAGGGTAGAGTAGACATGAAGAGAATGTCATTGTCACTATTATCAGTGATTGCATTGATCTCCTTGATCTTCACTTTTCCTTTGTCCTCCCTTGGACTCTCTTCCTTCTTATTTTCACACCAATTTGCATTCAATGGCTTCTGGAGTTGTAGCGATGTGAATCCTCAAAAGAAGAAGGTGACAGGGAAGAGGGAGAGGGAAAGGAGAAGTGAGAGGGAAGGGGAAGCATGAAGCACGAAGGGGAAAGGGGGTGAGAGTATTCACAAGCGCAAGAGCAAGAGAAACATAGACAACAATTCTTTGAAAAGAGGGAGATCTTCTATTTCTCAATCTTGCATGTATACAGCTGAAGACCAAAGTAAAACTTTCTATCTTTTATACATAGCACCTTTGAAGGGAGCTCTAACCCTATTCCTCCTTACTGCTCTCCCTATTTATCATTTTACAAGCACTTGGGCTATATGCCAAGGCAGAATTCCATTATTTCCTCTCATCCTTTCCTTCTCTCCACTCTATCTTGCAAAACATTATGGGAGATGGCTCCGTTGTCCCATGGGGTTAATAGCGACTTGCTCTCTCTCTCTCCCTCTACACACACTCTACATACATGCATTCGAGCACGTGCACACACACACACACACACACCATGCACAGATGCCTCCCTCCCTCCCTCCCTCCCCCTCTCTCTCTCTCTCTCTCTCTCTCTCTCTCTCTTTCTCCCTCTCTCTCTTTCTCTCCTTTGTCAAAAACTCATACTAAGTTTTAGAACATTCAAAATGACTTGTCTTACCCCTTGCATCCTCATCATTTGGACAAAATTGCTCTTGCATCATCTAATATTTTCCCTTGATGCCCATTTTGATTCTATCATTCAAGCCAAATGTGTGATCTTTGACTTTTGAACAAACTAAGGTAAAGGAATCTTCAGACTTCTCTCCTAGAATTTATCCTCAATATACTCAGTCACAGACATGGTAAGACCATGAGAACATGGATGCTAAGTGGATTTCGCCCGACTTGAGGTGCCATGGAAATCCTAAATCCAATAAAGACCTATGAAATGTTATTCTAATGACTGATTGCAGTGGAGAAGGCTCATTATGTTAAACAAGGTCAAGAAAGGAAAGAAGATATCATGAGTGCACGCACACGTGCACACACACACATGCGCATGTGCACACGCATGCGTGCACACCCACACACACCCATATTTATTCATGTGTGTTTTTTGCACTAGCCTCCTTAGAGATAGTGCTATAATGGGGGATTGAAACTCTATTGTGAATTTTCATGTGTAATTTTTTAAAAATTATTTAAGTTGTGTGTTTGAAATTGCCATTTATGGAGGTCATCCTACAAAAATTACCCTTTTAATAGCCCAACATCCTTCAAGAAATTATTTTCTTTCTCTTTTGCAGCTAAGAGGTAGTGCCACACTACTACAAAACTAGGTAGAAATGGCAATAGGAAATGGCACACAATTTTCATTTTTGCCATTTCTTATGTATGAAATGGCAATAGTTTCTCAAATTGCCATATTATTTGCAAAAATGACGGTTAGAAATGGCAACTAATTCTTGAACTGCCATTTCTTCAACAAAAAATGGCAACCTTTTATTGTTTGCCATTTCTTAGGAATAATTGGCAACACCAAATGATAGCCAATTCTTGACTGCCATTTCTTATGAAGAAATGGCAGCAATTTCTTATGAAGAAATGGCAGCAAATTCTTGATTGCCATTTCTTGGTAAGAAATGGCAGCCATTTCTTGACCACCACTTCGTTCAAAGAAATGGTAGCACAAAATGGCAACCACTTCTTGATTGCCATTTTTAAAGAAGAAATGGTAGCACAAAATGGCAACTATCTCTTGAGTGCCATTTCATGTACGAAGAAATGGCAGCACAAAATGGCAACCATTTTTTAATTACCATTTCCTTGTAAGAAATAGCAACACAAAATTCATATTTGGAGTAAATTTACACAATGGTTGACCATTCAGTTGCTACAAAGTATCTTATTGTTGCCAAAGATTCAGTACTACCATTTATAACATTGATATTACTATCACTATTTCTCTATTAAAAAAATGTCACTAACTAAAATCCAATGTAACCTTACTTTATTAACCAAATACTACTCAAACACCTATCAAATCACCTCTTAAAATTTATGGTTTAGACATATCATCCATTCACATACTTTTATTTGAATCATTCTTGTCATTTGCATGGTTGGGCATGCATATTTCTTACCATGCATCATGCAAAGGCATTAAAAAGATGCACTGGTGTGCTTCTAGCACATGTGTGTGTGTGTGTGTCTAGTGGGTATGATTCATTAAAAAAGCTAAAAGAGAGTAAGATCCTTGTGCTTGGAAATTTTCATGATGATTCGGTATCATTTTAATGGTCGGGCATGCAAATTTTCATAATTCTTACCAATTCATCATGCAACAGTACTAAAAATATGCATCATTGTGCTTCTAGCATATGTGTGTGTGTGTCCAATGGGTACAATGCTTTTCACAAGCCCTAATGAGAGTAAGATACTTATTTCTACAAATTTGGATGTGGGTTGGGTACCATTTGTGTAGTCGGGCATGCGTAATTCTACATTTGTGAATCAGTGTGCTTTTATCATTTGTCTGTGAGTTTATTAGAAAGGACTCAATGAGAGTAACTTCCTTGTTCTTTCAATGTTTGATATGGTTTGGATATCATTTGCATGGTCCAGCACACGTAT
The DNA here is from genome assembly GCF_047967505.1 of Dipteris shenzhenensis. Taxonomy (NCBI): domain Eukaryota; kingdom Viridiplantae; phylum Streptophyta; class Polypodiopsida; order Gleicheniales; family Dipteridaceae; genus Dipteris; species Dipteris shenzhenensis. The sequence continues at coordinate 57,588,910 of NC_141598.1, forward strand.
TTTAACAATTCTTACCATGCTACCATGCATCAGTCTTAAAAATAAGCATGAGTATGCTTCTAGCATGTGTGTGTGTGTGTGTGTGTACAATGGGTATGATACCTTAAACATACCTTAATGAGAGTAAGACCCTTGCGCTTCCAAATTTTGATGTGGATCAGATGTCATTTGAGTGGTTAGTTATGTGTATTTCCACATTTCTTACCTTGCATCATGCATGAGCACTAAATATATGCATCGGTATGCTTCTACTATATGTGTATAATTTTTATTTGGTAGGATTCATTTGCATGCTTGGACATGCATATTTTTACAATTCTTACAATGCATTGTGCATGAGTGTCAAAATTATGCATTGGTGTGCTTCTAGCATATGTATGTTGTCTGATGATTATTACATTGCTCGCAGTCCTTAATGAGATTAAGAACCTTGTGCTTGCAAATTTGAATGTGGATAGATATCATTGGCGTGATGGGGCATGCTTAAATTCTTACCATGCATTGTGCATGAGTGTTTAAAATATGCATTGCTATGCTTCTACAATATGTGTGTGCACCCAATGGGTATGATACTTTGCATAGGCCTTCATGAAATTAATAGAGTTGAGTGTTTAAAATATGCATTGGTGTGCTTCTACAATATGTGTGTGCACCCAATGGGTATGATACTTTGCATAGGCTTTAATGAAATTAATAGAGTTGTTCTTGCAAAAGTCTGATGTGTATTAGGTATATTTTTCATGGCCAGGCATGTGTATTTCCACAATTCTTACCATGCACCATGGATGAGTGTTAAAAATATGCATCGGTGTGCTTAGCATATGTGCGTGGGTTTTATGGATATGATACTTATACAAATACCAATAATACCCTTATCCTTGTAAATTTTTGAGTTGATAGGATATCATTTGCATGGATGGGCAAACTTATTTCCACAATTCTTAAACATGCATCATGAATGAGTGTTAAAAGTATGCATGAGTGCTTCTAGAATATCTGTGTGTGTCTGATAGGCATGATACTTTACATATAGCTTCAATGAGATAAAAACCCTTGTGCTTTCAAAGTTTGATGGGGATCAGGCATCATTTTCATGGTTGATCATGTGCATTTTCAAATTTCTTACCATGCATTGTGCATGAGTGCTAAAAATTATGCTACAAATCAAGCAATGAGTAAAAAGCAACAATGTCAAGCAACAAAGTAATCAAAACAAATGAGAGAAATGAAAGCACATAAACAAGACAGCAAGATACCAAGAAAGCATTGAACTCAAGGAAGCAAGCAAGCAACAAGATGCAATCATATCAAGCAAACAAGTAATTGGAAAATTATGGCAGCATCTCCCTTGGGCCGTAGAAAAATCTCATATTTGCCTTTTGTGCAACCACAAAGACAAGAAACGTGTAAACACACAATGTAGATTCCAAAGATTCTTCTAATGTGGATGAAAGGGTTGGGAAGCTTACTTGGAAGAATAAATTTGAAGACAAACCACTCAAAATATCATCCACTCCTTTAGTTCCCAAAATAGAAATCTTCTTCTTCAATGGAGGGAAGTGGGCCAACAGTGCTGTGGATGGTGTAGGGATGGCAAGGGAGGGTAGGGAGATGGTGTAAAGTTCATGAGGAAGTGGCAAAATTTTGGGAACATCTCAAACAAGAGATGTGTGGGAAAAAAAGAAGCATTTGGGTTTGCTTTTTGAAAGTTCATCTGAGTTGATATAGGTATCAGTATATGCCGGCACCTATACCAACAAAAGTAGAGTTTTCCTTTGTTTTTGCATTTCCTAAAAATTTTAGTACTTCTCTCACTTCTAGTTTCTGACTAGATTTAATATATGATGACTTGTATTGGATAACAAAATCTGAGCCTGGGAGGCTCTGTTTTAGTGTGCGTGCTGACTTTTTTTTACCATTCTCCTTTTTTACCACACCTTGCACCTTTTAAAACATACATCATTGTACTTCTAGCCATGCATATGGTATCATATGTGCATGATACTTTTCACAATCCTCAAACCAAGTGATTTCAAGTCCTATGCAAAGAATCATGGCCATTTGATGTCATTTGCATGGCTTGGATTGGATATTTCCTAGTTTAGCAACATGCATCATGCATGGGCAGCATTAAAAAACATGCATATATCCACTTCTAGCCATGAAGATTACATTTAATAAGAATGATACATTGTGCAAGAATTAAAATGGGTGAGTTCAAGGCTTGTGCAAAGTATCATGGACATTTGGTGTCATTTTCATGGCATGGAATGGATATTTCCTAGTTTTTGACCATGCATCATGCATCACCATTGAAAAACATGCATCAGTGTGCTTCTAGCCATGAAAATGGTATTTGATGGACAAAATACTTTGATCAAGCCTTAAACTAGGTGATGTGCAAAGTATCATAGCCATCTGATGTCATTTGCATGGCTTGGAATAAATGTTTCCTAGTTTTTCACCATGCATCATGCATGAGTGTCGAAAAACATGCATTGATGTGCTTCTAGCCATGCAAATGGTATTTTATGAACATGGAACTTTGTAAAAGCCTTAAAAAAGTAAATTTCACAGCCTGTGCAAAGTATTATGACCATCTCATGTCATTTTCATGGCTTGAATGGATACTTTCTAGTTTTTCACCATGCATCATGCATGAGCATTGAAAAACATGCATTGGTGTGCTTCTAACCACCATCAAAAGGGTATTTTCTTGGAATGATACTTTTCCCAAGCCTTAAACAAGGCAAGTTGAAGGCCTAGGCAAAGTATCATGCCCATCTAATGTCAATTACATGGCTTGGAATTGATATTTCCTAGTTGTTCACCATGCATCATGCATGAGCATTGAAATACATGCATCGGTGTGCTTCTAGCCATGAAAATGGTATTCAAAAGGCATTACTTTCTAAAATGGAGTATTTTAAGTGCTATTCAAAGTATCATGGCTATCGGATGTCGTTTGCATGGCTTGGATTAGATATTTCCTAGTTTTTCACCATTATGCATGACCATTAAAAAATATGCATTTGTCAGCTTCAGCAAAGTATCATGGCCATTGGATGTTATTTGCTTGTCTTGGCATGAATATTTCTCATGCATGAGCATTGAGAAACATGCATCAGTGTGTATCTAGCCATGCAAATGGTATTATATGGGCATGATACTTTTTAGAAGCCTTAAAATAGGAGATTGGAAGGCTTGTACAAAGTATCATGGCCGTTTGATGTCATTTGCATTGCTTGGAATGGATACTTCCTAGTTTTTCACCATGCATCATGCATGAGCGTTGAAAAACATGCATCGATATGCTTCTAGCCAATGAAAATAGTATTTTATGGGCATGATACTTTTCACAAGACTTAAAGTAGGTAATTTAAAGGCCTACTCAAAGTTTCATGACCATTGGATATCATTTGCATGGCTTGGAATAGATTTTTCGTAGTTTTTCACCATGCATCATGCATGAGCATTGAAAAACATGCATTGGTGTGATTCTAGCCATGAGAATGGTATTAAATGGGTATGAAGCTTTATAAAACCCTTAAAATAGGTGAGTTCAAATCCTTTGCAAATTATCATGGCCATTTGATGTCATTTTCATGGCTTGGAATGGAAATTTCCCAGCTATTTCCCATCATGCATCATGCGTGAGCATTGAAAAGCATGCATCGGTGTGCTTCTATGACAAAATATGAAGAGGGGAGAGGAGAAGAGTGGAGATGAGGAGAGAGGGCACAGCTAGAGAGCACACCACAAATGACTAACTGTACACTAGAATTAGTTGAAAAAATAGAATATATACAAACCCTTTTAGGGTTAGGGTTAGGGAATCTAACCCTTTCCTTTATAGCACTCTATAAGGTTAGTGCTATGCACATATGATCACGTGATGGTGCTATGCACACATGATCACATGATGTTGAGCGTGAACTCTCAACACCTTCCCTCAAGATCAACATCATGAAGTAGGCCTTCCCTCAAGATGATGATTCTGGGGAATCGAAGAAGGACTGAGCATTACATTCCATCACACCCCTTTAATGGGAATGTCCTTCCTCTGCATCTAGTCGGTGTTTCTCGAATAGCTCTTTACCGAGTGGTTTGGTAAAGATGTCTGCAACATTCTCTTTGCTATCACAATGCTGCAGTGTGATGTCACCAAGTAACACTCTTTCTCTGATGAAGTGCTCTCTGACATCAATGTGCTTTGTCCTGGAGTGATATACTGGATTTTTGGCCAATGCTTGAGCCGATTGATTATCACAGTATATTGTTGTTGGCTTTGACTCATCAAAGTAATCTGTTTCTGACAATAGTCTTCTGAGCCATATAGCCTCACATGCACCTGTAGTGAGTGCTCTATATTCTGCTTCAAACAGTTGGCTGTTTGTTTGACAACCATGATATAGCACCTTGACCAAGGAAAAATGCATATCCCTGTGTCGACCTCCTGGTCTCATGATCTCCGGCATAGTCACTATCACAGTATCCATGCAACCGTGGATGACTTCCTCTGTATTCTATGCCAAACTGTCTTGTACCTCTGATGTATCTCAAGACTCTTTTGGCTGCATTCCAGTGAGACTGTTTTGGATTTGCCATAAACTGTGCTAGTGAGCTTACTGCATAACAAATATCTGGCCGTGTAATTGTCAGATATATAAGAGATCCAATGAGTTGCCTATAGTATCTGTCATTGACTGTAGGCTTTTCTGAATCTTTAGTAAGTTTCAAACTCTGTTCCATGGGAGTGGCTGCAATCTTACAATCTGCCATATGAAACTTCTTTAGGAGACTGTCAACATACTTGAGCTGACTCATGAATGTGCTATCTGAATCTCTCCAGAACTCAATTCCAAGACAATAGTGCATAAGTCCAAGATCTTTCATGTCGAACTCTGCAGATAAGTCTTGTTTTAGTTTTCTGATGAAGTTATCCTTGCTTCCTGTCACAATCAGATCATCTACATACAAAAGTGCAATAGTAATATCTTCCCCTTGAACTTTGTAGTAGAGAGTATGATCTGCATTGGACTTCATGTATCCCAGATCAGCAAAATACTGGTCAATTTTGCTGTACCAACTTCTGGGTGCTTGTTTTAAGCCATAGAGACTTTTCTTTAGATGGCAAACCTTGTTCTCCTTTCCTGGTTCAACATAACCTGCGGGTTGTTGCATGTAGACTTCCTCGTCTAGATAACCATTGAGAAATGCATTCTTGACATCGAGCTGATACACATTCCATTTGCTGAGTGTCGCTAGTGATATCAAGAACCGTATGGAATCCATCTTTGCTACTGGAGCATAAGTCTCATCATAATCTTGACCATATTGTTGTGCAAATCCTTTTGCAACTAATCTGGCTTTGTATCTCTGAATACTGCCATCTGGATTGTACTTCACTTTGTATACTCATTTGTTGGCTATGGCCTTCTTTCCTGGTGGAAGGTCGCATAATTCCCAAGTGTTATTTTTATACAAAGCATCCATTTCTTCATTCATAGCAGTTTGCCATTCTGGCCTGTCTACTGCGTCTTCGAAGTACACTGGCTCTTCTGTAGCCATGATGGTAGTCATAAGAGCATAGTTGGTGGTTTCCACCTGAATTGCTTTGCCTTTCTGAGCATATGTCAATCTGGCTGGTGGTCTGCTTTCCCTAGTAGACCGTCTAAGCTGCTGTGGCGCTGCTTGGGGTGTTGCTGGCAATTCTTGCTCTTCTTCATCAACCTGTTCTGTAGATGACTGTGAAGTCAATGCTTCTATCTCCTGTGTAGGTGAGGTTTTCCATTCTGATTCCTCATCGAAGATTACATCTCTGGAGATAATGACTTTGCGGTTGATGGGATCATACAATTTGTATGCTTTGCTTTCTTCACTGTAGCCAAGCATGATGCATTTGCGTGACTTCGCATCCAATTTCCTGCGATGATCATCATGTATGTGGGCATATGCTATGCAACCAAATATGCGGAGATGCCCATTGCGTGGCTTGTGTCCAGTGAATGCTTCATAAGGAGTCATACCTTGTATCGGTTCGATAGGAAGCCGATTAAGCAAGTAGTTAGCTGTAGCTATTGCTTCTGCCCAATACTGATTCGGAAGATACTTTTCACTAAGCATTGCTCTAGCACTGTTTGCTAAAGTCCCATTCTTCCTTTCAGCTCTTGCATTTTGCTGAGGAGTATCCTCGGAGTATCTGCACATGTGAATTGTCTTCGAATGCCGTGATTTTTGCAAAAGTTCATGAATGTTGAAGACATGTATTCACCTCCTCTGTCTGATCTCATGACCTTGATCTTTCTGCCTGTCTGGTTTTCTACCATGGCTTTGAATTCTTGAAATCTGGCAAACACTTCAGATTTCTCTTTCAGAAAGTAGATCCAACAATATCTGCTGTAGTCGTCGATGAAGGTCAAGTAATAAAGTGAACCATTGATGCTGCGGGTCTGGGCATAACCCCATACATCTGTATGAATCAAATCAAGAATACCTCATGCACGAGAGGTACTTCTGACAAAGTTGGTTCGCTTTTGTTTGCCGAAGCAGCATGCTTCACAAACTTTTCCAAGAAACTGTAGCTTTGGAATCCCAATTGCCATATTCTGATTCTTGAGATCTAACAAGTAGTTGAAGTTGACATGACCATATCTCTTGTGCCATTTTGCAGATAGTGGCATCTGTTGCATTTGAGCTGACATGGCATGCTTATCTGGTACTGTAGCTAGCATCCTGTATAAGCGTCCTTCCTTGACACCTTTTGCGATTAGCTGACCTCTTTTGGATTTGTCTCTGATAGTGCATTCATCACCGTCGAAGATGACTTTGTAGTTGTGTTCCGTCATTTGACCTACTGACAAAAGGTTCTTGCTGAGCTTGGAACATAGAGCACATCTTTGACTAATCCTTTTGTACCAGTGAAATTGTTCATAGGGATAACACCTGTCCCTTGAACCAGATTCGGTGTATTGTCTTATGACATTCTTTTGACCTTCTAATGGCTTCATTTCTATGAAACATTCCTGATGATTTCTCATATGAGATGATGCACCGCTGTCGATGTACCAAGGATCTTGTTCCACTTGGTCGACTTGATAGCTGAGATCCTCTTTGGGATTGAAATCAGTGTGTCTAGGTGCATTGTATCAGTCTGATGCAATTGCTCACTTGCAAGAAACATATTGCCATGTTCATTTGCAAAATGACTGTGACTAGAATGTCCACCACGATGATTTCCTCTTCCTCGGGAATTCCCTCGCTGGATTGACCGCCTTGGTCATACTGCTTCTTGCGGCAATCTCTTTCATAGTGTCCAAACTTGTGACAGTAGTTGCATTGAATGTTTGACACATTGGTGGATGCATTCCCTCGTCCTTGAAATCTTCCTCGGTTGGAATGATTTCCTCTTTGCTGATTTTGATGTTGCTGATGCTGATTCTGACTTTGATTTTGTTGATGATGACCACTTTTCTGATATGATCTACCTCTGTTTCTGCCTTTGCCTCTGCTTCTGTCTGAAGCTGTGAATGCTTGATCATTAGAATGACCTTTACGTGCTTGAATGGCCTGAGTCCTGAGTTCTTCACCAAGTAGAACTGACTGAAGTTCTTCCAGTGTTGGAATTTGCCATTGGATGGCAATACTCTGGACTAGATTCTCATATCCTTTTCCTAGTCCATTCAGGATTACTTGAACCATTTCTGTGGGATTCATAGTCTCTCCTGCTGCTGCAAGTTGATTGTTGTAGTCTTTGATGCGGAGTACATAAGCATGACCGGTTTCACTACTATTGCGAAAACTCTGGTTGATCTGGTTTCTCAGGCTGAGAATCCTGGATGTGTTCTTAGACTCGTAGAGAGCTGCGAACATATCCCATGCTTCTTTTGATGTCTTGACTGTGTTGAGCTGTCCTAGCATGACATCTTGCACATTCTGCTTGATCAGGTGATAGGCATACTTGTCTTTCTTATCCCATTCTGCTTGAGCTCGGGCAATGGCAGGATCTGCTACTGGTGCGGAAACTGTTTGTGTAGATGTAGATCCCGATGTAGATCCCGTTGCTGGTGCTGTGACAACAGATGGAGTAGAGCTACTGGTGGCTGGATCAGCCAATGGTCTAGGTATAGATCCATCGACATACTCCCATTTGTCATGAAGCACAAGAACGGTCTCCATTCGGTATTTCCATGTACCGTAATTGGAGTTGTCTAACTTAGCAGATGCCTCCAGATTGAGGTTGCTAGTCGACATGGTGCAAACAATGTACTCAAAAAGTGTCCTGGAAAACTCTGTATGAATCAACTGCAAATACACTGAAGATGCCAAGTGAAATCTCTGTACCGTCGGTGAAGATAGAACTGCAGTATATAAGATCTGATCTGTGTTACAAGGCTTGTGGCAATGATGCGGGGAATAGCCAAGAGGCTTTACAAGGCTAAAAAATGATGTGCACGATGCCGTGAGATAGCCAAATAGGCTTTACAATGGTGGCATGTGTGTGTGAAATCAAGTGCTATCTGCCCACTGAATCAATCTGCAATGCCTCTGAACTCTGAAGTCTGCTCACTGAACTGATGAACGTAAGGTTTCAGGTAATGTAATGATGTGAAATCAGATGTGAGCGTATGGACTGACTCCGAGTAGGTACTAGTCGAGAATTTCGGGCATGGCTTAGATTGGCAACTTGGGGAATTCAAAGCGTCCCCTCTATGGCGATCTAGTCTACTCTGATCTAGATCTAAACCAACTGTCGATCGATGAAAGAGCAGCAAATAATTCCTTTTCTTTTGTTCTTTTTAAGTGCTGGGTCAGATGCGTCGATGTAGAGGCAAATGTGCGTGAAGGAAGTGGTTTTGTCGGCGAGGCACAAATGTGAGTGTAACTTGCACCGAAATGTGCGCCTGATGTAACGAGCGCGTAGAGCACAAAAAACCGAGCGACTTTCCTTTTTGGAGCACCCTCAAATTCTTCCTGGATCAAGAGATACAACTTGATCTAGGTGGAGGGGCAAAAGGAGTGCAAATGGTGCTCAATGATGATGTGTCACTGTGAGTCACATGCAGTGATGATGTGGCACTGTGCTTAGCAAGAGGTGTGCCAGTGAAGCTCTGTGCTGAGGTGGCAGGAGTGTGCACATGCAGTGTGTGCACAGTGTGCCTGGCAAGGGACTGTGCCTGCAGAGGGTCAGTGCTGACTGGACTGCTGAGGTGGCAGTGTTGAGGTGGCACAAATGATGTCAACAAGGTGACGTGGCTGATGATGTGTCACTGATGACGTGTCAGGTGATGTGGCAGTCAGTGATGATGTGGCAGTCGGTGATGATGTGGCAGTCGGTGATGATGTGGCCTGATGATGTGGCAGATAAGGATTGCCACGTGGCAAAATTTTAACCAAAGACCAAACCTAGGGTCCAGTGACCTGACCCAGGTCAAAGCCTATCTGCCACGTGTCACAACTGTAATCAAACAGTTAACCCAAGGTCATCTTAACCAGACCCTGGTTCTATTCTATCTGCCACGTGTCTGACTGTTGGGCACTAGAATCTTTGGAAGATTCTGACGGAATCTAGTGATTCCATCGTCATTTCCGTTGGAGCTCGTTGGAGAGCACGGTTGGAGCTCGTTGCTTCGTCCCGTTCAGTTCGTTGGCAGTCTAAGCTACGTTGGATCTCGTGCAAATGGCACTGTGTAGATGGTGCCTTAGAGAGCCGTTGAAAGTGTCGTTGGAGTAGCCATTGTCTTCAGAGTTGCTCGGTGTGCAAGGCGTTGAAGAGCGGCTTGAGCCCAGAGTCGTGGGGGCTGGGCTATTCCTCGATGTGGAGGTTGAAGCTTGCTTTCGTTGGCACTGCAAAGTTGTAGGGAGGCCGTCTAGGAGTCGTGGCTAAGGGACTATTGAAGGAGACGGTGTGCTGTTGCGCTGGTCGTAGGTGTTAGTCGTCTAGTGGCGCACAGGAGGCCTGGAGAGGCTCGATTTTGTCGTGGGTGCTTAGACAGAGTACTAAGCACTGTGGGTGCTGGTCGACGACTGGCTTTGCTGGAGACACCATTGCAGTCGCGCATCGTAGAACAGAGGCTGGAGATGCTTGCTCATTGGCGCTATTGTTTAGGAGGTCGAGGTCGTGTCGCTGGAGGGCTATCAAGAGGGTGTTGCTCGTCGGAAGGAGTGCTATCACAGAGACATCGTTTCTTTGAGAGGCGTCATTTCTTGGTTGTAGAGGTCGATGGCTAGGAGCTTGTTTGTTGAAGATAGATGGCTCATGAAACTACTGTCAGCTATGGAGCCGTTGGGGACGTCACCCATGAGCACTGTAGTCGCTCGTCGTTGATGGAGCTAGGAGGCTTGAAGCCACTTTGTTGTAGGCAAGGCGAGGCAGAGGCTAGCCGATGCTGCTGGAGCCTTGCAATCATTTACTTGGCTGTTGGCAGCTTTGGCCTTGGAGCGAGAGGGCTTACAAGAGTCACTCTCAAACTTATATTGATGCCAAAGGTGTTTGGAAAGAAAGATATATATGTTCTCCCATTCAACCAAAGGGTAGCCATCTGATCATGAAAAGGACCCTAAGTAGGATCCCATTTTTCTAATCCCATTAGAGGGAGTATGTTTATGTACTTTGCATGTTGAACTATGCATACTCCACAATTTTCTATATCTCCATCTAGTTTATGTTTGGAATTTGAGGCCAAAGAAGTGTCTGCACACTGCAGTGCAAAGTGAAAGACAAATGATCTTCCTACTAAAGTGTCCTTGGGGTGGAGAAAAGGCAAGGAGATGCTTGTCCAACCACAATGTCGGTAAAGAAACACATACCTTATCTCATAGCATCCTAGGTTGAGAGTGCTAGAAACCTTTGTGTGAGTGCACTACTGGTCAAGCTTACATCCTCTAATAGCTACTTTGAGAGGGAAAAATGCAGACAAACTTGGATGCGCCAATAAAGTTGCTTCGACAAGGTCAAATTGACATGAAAGATTTAGGCTAGCATTGACATAATTCACATCATTGATGGGGTAATTGCATGGGGAGAGTCACATATTACAAATTACATGGTAAACCTCCTTATGCTACAATTTTGTGCATTAAGCTTATGTCAATTTAAACTTTATGTTGCTAGCATAATGCACGTTCATGTTTATAGCATATTATTTATGTGCATGCACCATGGTTTGTGGAGAAATGGTGGCCTATGGCATTTGAGATACTCAAGGCATGGAAGGCATGATGGTGGTATCACTTGTAGCACTGCACTACACAAAATGTTTGACTAGATTTATAGATGTTTGTCAGGGGACCCTTAAGAGTGAGAAGGGAAAGGAATCAAGAATCACATAAGTATTTAATTTTTCGACAAATACAAATGTTCTACTTGGAAGTCATCCACAGGGAGTCAAGCGATTGCACTTTGGTTACTCTATAGAATCAAACAAGGGAGTTGGTGAGTCCATAGAAAACTCAAAGTCATTTAATAAATATAAAATATTCTATGAATGAACAAAGTGAACATTGTTTGGATTCAATCACTTGTTTTGAATTTTGCAAAGGTGTAGGTAAGTGTGTGTGTGTGTGTGTGTGTGCGTGCGCGTGCGCGTGCATGCATGTGTGTGTGTGTGTATTTGTGTGTGTGTGCACGTGCGCGTGTGTGTGTGCGTGCATGCATGTGCATGTACGTGTGTGTGTGTGTGCATGCATGCATGCATGCGTGCATGCGTGTGTGTGTGTGTACGCATGCGTAAGTTCTCAATGTTAGTCTCTACATTCATAATTTAAACTTTGGTTACAAATTTCTATGTTATTTTTCAATTTCAAATAAAAAAATCTCATTTGAATGGCCAAGATAAAGGAATCTGCCTTTTAGTAGAGAAGGCAAAGTTCATTGAGGTGCCTCCTACATGCAAAATTGGTCCTTCGCAGGGTGTTCAAAAGCCAAAATGTGCACCATAGTGAAAATTTGTGTTTTCTTGCCTAAATTCTTGCCCTTGTTAACTTTGTCTTCTATGTTGAAGTCACTTTCCTTCTAAATTTTTTAGAAATTGATGATGGAGTATTGGGAACTGGTCACGAGTTGTGTTAGGTCTATTTAATTGCATAATGATTTTATTTAACTTAAGGAAAACATCAAAAATAAATTATATGAAACATTAATTCGAATTGTGAAATAACTCAATGAATAACAATAGTTGAAAATTTGCATTTAGCAATGAAAAAAGAAATGATCTAGAAGGATTCCATATATTAATTATAATAAAGGCTAGTACAAGGAGGCTTCATAGCCTATTTTTCTTCTTTGTTAGTTCTATGATATCTAGAATAGGGGTTTTAGAATCCCGAAGTGTGCTCCTTGATCTAAATCTATTAGCAACAACAGGGGTGGCATCTTTGGTAGTAAAATACATGGCTATTGTTGTGGTGTCATTCCATGTATGTTTGAGATAAATGTATGGAGGGCACCCAGGCGGTGGAACAAAATTAATCTGTCAGCATTCTAAGGAATGTTGGAATGCCAAATCACCCATGATAGGTCCAATCACTCGCAATGGGAAGGCCCAATCACCTGTGGCCTTACAATTTAGTAGCTCTACTATCCCATGTGGTGAAAATATCATGGAACACCATTATGATGCCTATGGGTACAGCCAATGTAGTATGCCACTGAGTGATCTTGACCAAAGATTTTGTGAACATGTCTTCTCCAAGAGGAAAATTCATCGATCTCAAAGGAATCTCACAATTCAAACATTAAATTGTAATAATTATTGAAACACAAACTAGAATTTAAAGAAGAGATGTTCAGTTGCTTATGACCACATAAGTGACCCCTTCTGCACCTTTATCTTCTCCAATATAATAGTCCTCTCGACTACATACCGTCTTGTGTGAGAGGTATAAGCTTCTTCACTACGTGGTACATCTGATAGCAAGCCATAGGTAGAGGGCTCTGCATCCTTCAAAGTTGCTAGAGTCATAATAAGAATTGATCCATATCTTCTTCCTCTAATCCTAGAAATCTAGGATCTTTGGTTCTAGTGTCAATGTCAAAACTTGAGAAGACACCCAATGCCTCGTTCTCCCTCAAACCAAAAAGAGTCTCAATATCATGGAGGAATAGGTCCTCTCCATCAATAATGACTGGGGCCAATGTCCAAATTTCTATTTCTAGTCCGAACTTCAAGGACATATTTTTACAAATGGACGGGCAATCTATGCTAGTTGAGGGCCTTGTGCTCGACAAGATCTCATTCGCGTTATTCTAGATCAATTGAAAAGTTTCTAATTGCCTGCCTCTCCTCAACTTCCTGGTCAAGTGGCTCTTCCAAGTAGACGTCTGAGTCATCTTGAGGGACTAGGATCTCAAGGAAGAGCTAGAGGGATTGTGTGGGGATGAGGGCTCTTCTTCTTGTTAGCCTTGGAGAAGGAAAATGAACGTCAATAGGGCCCTATGTTCCCTATGATCCCCAAGCATACAAGTACATCTATATCAACTTCTATACAATAATCGTCTAGAAGTCCATCAACAAAATGATCAAGATGATTTATGAAATAGTATAAAACGATGCTTCTCATTGTAGAAAAAGGTCAAAGAATCTATAGAAACCCTTTGCTTCACATCCTCTTCACAGATTTGTTAAGTTGATGTGCAAAATCCTCAAGATCATCGCAAGTTCCCTTTTTCTCCCTAGTATGTACCTCAGAACATTTAGGGTCTTGCAAAATAGAGGGAAAATATCATCTTCCCTATCAACAAATGAGGCTCATGAGATGAGTCCTTCTCATACTAAATCCAGTGCTGACCGCCAATAGGGGTGCTTTAGCAAAGGGCAATTCTAGCTAGCATGAAAATATAGTTTTTTAAAAACCTTAAGAGATGGAAACACATAATAAAAGCCTCCTAGTCAAATAAAACCAATTTTTTATAACATTTCAACAATCTAGGCAAACACAAAAAACCTTTATCCTTAATTTAATGCCCACACTAGTCAAGCACATTGTTTACTATCTTCAATGTTGTAGGAGGTATGAAATTAACATTGGGAATCTACTTTTTGTCCTAGTTATGCACCCTTTGGCCATTCAATGTGAAACTTAAAGACCCTACTATACCATCCTCCATGAATAACAAGTGCTCTTGGACATCCTTTAGATCCCACTGTGATGTGATGGTTACATTCTTGACATCTCCCCCATCAAGTTGAATAGGTAAACATACCGTTGGGTTGTCATTATGATTCGAGTGAGGGGGAAGCCAAAGGGGATCAATTTTCTTCCATATCTTGTACTGAAATGTAAAATATATTTGTTTTATTGTGAAATGTGGTACCTAATAACCACATTGTCCATACATGCATGGCATTGAAGTACATCACCCTTTTGTTCACCATGCTAGGTCCCCTAATGGCCCCCAAGCAAAGCATCAAGAGAACTTTCATCTATGTGCTTGCATGACATTGAAACACATCACCATTTTTTTCACCCTATCTACTCCCCTAATTTTCCCCAAGAAAAGCATCAAAAGTACTTTCATCTATGTGCTTGTAGGAGAATTTGGATATTGCTTGATTAATTGATGGAAATTAGCAGATGTTTTTTACCATGTAGACATGTTCCACCCTTGCAAGCCACCCTCTCTTCCCAAGCTTGAACTTCAACATGTGGCCCTTCCACAGATGCAAAACTGCTCTTAGGTAGCTTATGTGGCCCCTTACAAGATTCTCTCATGACTATCTAGTCGTTCAAGTTGTAGGTACAAGAGATCCCTTTCGCCCAATGTAGATTTGGTTTGTGCAACATACGAGTGGCCACAACATTATATGGTCATTTGGAAATGTTCCTCACCATGCTTGCACAACAATGAATCAACAAATAGAGGATGGATGGAGGTGTTCCTCACCATGCTTGCACATCAATGAATCAACAAATCTTGGGGGGGGGGGAATAGGAATCGAGCTCCAACACATGAAAGAGACACATAATGATTGAGACGAAGGGTGCTGAGGGTGAAACACAAGAAAGGAGAGAGGGGAGACAAAGAGAAGGGGGGGTGGGGGGGTTGGTTTGGGGCGCAAATCTAGAGTGTACTGCTGGAGGGAGAGGGGGTGAAGTGGAGAAGTAAAGGAATAGGGTATAGAATAGCTTTAGGGCAAAGCAAGAGTAGCCTAGTGATAATCTTGCCATAGGGACCCACCATGGCATTGATGAAGATTTGGGGCAGGTGTAAGTGGCACGTGGATTGGGGAGGGTGAAGCCTAGGTGATTAGGGGGGGGGAGGGGGCAGATGGGCTGGGTGCCCCCCTGTGTAAGAGGAGGGAGCTCTCCTAATGAATGCCTATGTGCCACCTCAACATGGCATTGGACCATACATAGGGGCACTCCATTGGTCCACCTCAAGTCCCTCCCTAATCCCTAAACACTAATTTGGGGCTCATTTGAGACCCAAATCTCCCCTAATGTATGAGCAAATCTTATTTGTAATTTTATTAAATTAGAAGGAGACACATTTCGAGTCCAAAAGCTCCACTAATGTAGGTGAAGACCAAAGATCACATAGAGTGAAGATAAGTGAATATACTGGCAGAGTGTTTCAAGTGAAATAAAGGAGAACACAAATCATATCAAATTGTAGCCTCAATAAAAAACAAGTGATTGCCTACAATCAATAACTATTACTATGTTAAGAAAGCAAGGGATCAAGGCAAGTGGAGACATGTTATTGTCTCAAGTCAAAGAAATCTATCATATGAAATAAAGACAAGAGATTATTTCAAGTGTGGTTATAGCCTGACGGGTTGCTGCATAGTTGTTTGATACTTTGGCACCTCTCTTGATCGATTAGATAGTGATATTTGCATGCACTTGTGTACATATATGTTTGTAAATATTTTATTTGACCCACTCTTTAGGGAGTATTTTGATGGCCCAGTGTGAGTTCTTATGCATTAGTAAGGTTATAGCATCGATGTGAGATCTTGCAAGGGTAGCAATGTTAGATCCCTTCATTTCTAGTTTTGGTGGCATGGCTTAGACACATGGCTTAGACAATGAGACACATGGTTGCAAAGGTAGGTGGCAAAAATACATGCATTGGATATGGAAAGTCAGAGAGGATGCTTAAAGTCTTTGACCCAAGGCACTTGTGATTAAGCTTGGGATATTCAACAACTTGGCATCCAAAATGGGCCATAGTTGTGCAAGATACACCATAGATGATGGTATCCCAAGCAAAAATGGTAAAGCTTGTGGTACATCATTAGAATGATCTTATGTAAAAGATAACTCATCAATGCCATGCTAGACACCTAGGAGTTGATAAAACATATGGCTAAAAGATTCACTTTATTTCTTTGCACGATATTGATACTAAAAAGTTGGCTTATCACCTCTTAATTTTTGAGTGTTTTGGAATGCAACACATAACCTTCATCCCTACCTTTACTTTAAAAGTAGCAAAAGGACTTATTCAATGATTTGATTAAGTTACTCTTTTTCACATGAAGAAGCTAATTATTATGGTTGACAAAAGACTATGAAAGGCTCTCATGAACAAACAAATTTATTTAGGTTAACAACATGGGGGCACTGCTTGAGCACATGTGCTCGCTTGCTGAGGTTGGGTTACTCACTCACCTTCTCTCCCACCTTACTCTTGTGAAAGAGAGAGTAGAAACTTGGTCCCCCCTCCTCCCCCTCCCTGGCCCCCTGGAAAAAAGGAAAAAAAGTGTATGCTGGTAGTTACTCAAAAGAGCAAACACTCGTAGAGCAACGGCAACTCAACAGTTGGTTGTGGGGTGTTTGCCTACCTAAGTTGTCTTAGACACCCGCATTCAAGTTCCTTAGGATGCCCCTAGGCCACGGGTCACGCATGTGTGTGGGGAAGAAAGAAAGAAAGAAAAGGCAAGCTGAATGATTTATATCATTTGCCATAAAGAAATGGCTAATGGACTCAAACTTCAACAAGCAGCTCCACTTGATGTGTACCTACAACGGTCTAAGGTAAAATCTACAGAGATAGGCACACTGAGCAACGGGAACATCGGCGGCACTCTTGATCACTAAACTCACTAAATCCATTGCGCCTTTGGCTTTTAGATACGTCCTTGCCTGAAGCATGGGGATGATAGGCGCTCTTGGTTGATGTGGGCTTGGAGCGGAGAAGCTTTAATAAGCCTATCGGGGGGTATACAAGAGAACGGTGTGGAATGAAACCAAAAACCAATCCGAGATTGATGCAACCAACTCACGCTGGCAGCAGGGAGAATTGCATCGGAGTTTAAATAGCAAGGGAAGAAACCGAGTGGACCAATGGATGCAATTCCCTTAAGGAGAAGATCAAATCAACACTGGCAGGCCAAAAAGGAGAACCTATAAGTAAGTACATAAGTCCAATGAGCACTTGGACCTCTGCTGAAGCTTGAAATGCTTAGCAGACGCTCCCCATTTTGGCATCAGAGTTATCTTGCCTGCTTTGTCTTCCCACCATCTTCTCGTTCTTGTTTTCTCTTACCTCTTTACTGCGCTATTGGACCTTGTTTTGTGTCAGCTAGCTCCCTCTCTGCTTGCTCCTTCAAGCCATGATAATGGGCTCCCAGCTTAGGCTCCCCCCCCTCTGCAATCCTTGCTTTGGGTCGGGAAGAGATCAAGACGGTTTCCACAAGAGATTGCCTCGGCTTCAGGACGGTAAGGAATTTGATCATGCTCTGAGAGAGGAACCTTTTAAGACGAACCATTTGATGCATATGTATGTAAAGCGTGGCAGCATGGTCGAGGCTCTCCATTTGTTTGACAGCATGCGAAAGCGTGACGTGGTGTCGTGGAACATTATGATCCTTGGGTATGCCAAGCAGGAAGAGGGTGCGCGGTCTTTGGAGCTGTATGTGCGGATGCACCAGGAAGGTGCCCAGCCTGACGATCGAACCTTCGTGGGCGTATTGAAGGCTTGCAGTAGCCTGGTATTACCGGAAGACGACACGCAGTGTGAAGGTAAATCCAGAAGAATAGGGCGAGTGGATAAAGGCAGAGCCATACACTCCCAAATAGTAAGCAGTGGCTTTGAGAAAGATGCATTCGTGGGAACCGCATTGGTGACTATGTATGCAAATTTTGGGAGCATAGCGGACGCACGGCGTGTCTTTGAGGAATTGCCTCATCATGACGTGGTTACGTGGAATAGCATAATCCTCGGGTATGCTGAGCAAGACGATGGTGTGTTGGCTTTGACACTGTATGAGCGGATGCTTCATGAAGGTGTCAAACAGGATAATCGAACCTTTGTTGGTGCATTGAAGGCTTGTAGCAGCCTGGCAGCGCTAGAAGAGGGCAAGCAAGCTGAAGGGAAACCTATGAAAATAGGATGCCTTGTTAAAGGTAGAGCCGTCCACTCCCAACTAGTAAAGAGTGGCTTTGAGTCAGATGCATTCGCAGGAACCGCCTTGGTGACTATGTATGCAAAGTGCGGGAGCATGGAGGATGCACAGCGTGTCTTTGATGAATTGCCTTATCGTGATGTGGTAACGTGGACTACCATGATCCTAGGGTATGCTGAGCAAGAAAGTGAGGACGCCTTTAGACTCTATGCACAAATGCAACGGCAAGGCCCCTCACCTAATATCCTCACGTTTGCTGCCATTATCAAAGCATGTGGCAACACAGCAGCTCTGAAAATTGGCAATGAACTTCATTTTCAAGCTAGCAAGGCTGGTTTTGAGACTATAGGAATTGTAGCGACCAGTCTTATTCATATGTATGCTAAATGTGGCAGCATGGTTGATGCCCGACTGTTATTCGATGCCTTGCCCACAAGGGAAGTTGTAGGATGGACTGCATTGATTGCAGGATATGCCCGCCAGGGAGAAAGTGAACTCGTATTTCATTTGTTTGAGAGAATGGCGTGGGAAGGCATACAGCCAGACGGTGTCACATTTCTTGGTGTTCTTAGTGTATGTAGTCATGTTGGTCTATTGGACAAGGGCCAGGAGTGCTTTCAGGCTATGGTCAACCGCTATGGCATTGCTCCAACCATTGAGCACTATGCTTGCATGATTGATCTCCTTGGCCGTGCTGGCCGAGTAGATGAGGCAATGGCCATGGTCAAGAAGATGCATGTCCAGCCTAACGTTGTGATTTGGAAGTCCGTGCTGGGTGCTTGCCGAATATGGAAAAATGTAGAGGTTGGAAGGCAAGCCTTCGAAAATGTGGCGAGATTAGATGAAAAAATTTCTGCAGCGTACATGTTAATGGCACACATATATGCCGATGCTCAGATGCAGGAGGACCGTGATAAGATTGAGTTAATGAGGCAGATGGCTTGCTCAAGCATAGAAGAAGAGTTGGGCTGACTTTATTTATTCATGCAAGCGTTTGTGATCATGGATCGGCATACTTAAAACACACACATATATATATAAGCTGGTGGCCTGAACTTAACTGCATTTCGGGCAGAGGATAGGAGAAATGAAGGTTGTGTGCCTGCTTTGGACCCTGTAATACAAGAAATAGGCAATGCTGAATGTGGATGCATTGAGAACTGGCTAATACTTGTACCTCAATTCATGCTTTTGAGAAGACACATGCATCTGAGAAAACATTCTTGGATTTGAAAAGATGGCCACCAAAATATTGTTTTGCACATATGAGAGCCTTTTTGGAAAGCCAATGCCCAGGACGGGTTTGGTGGTCTGATGTTAGGGTAATGGTGCTTACATAGGGGACATTCCAAAAGAAAAGATATGCTAAGCTGAAAGATTATCTTTCAGAATGCAGGAAGATAATCTTTCAGAATGCAGAAAAGATATGCTAAGCTGAAAGGTTTGGTGGTCTGATGTTAGGGTAATGGTGCTTACATAGGGGACATTCCAAAAGAAAAGATATGCTAAGCTGAAAGATTATCTTTCAGAATGCAGGAAGATGCATGCCTGGTGTGAAGACACAATTATAGAGGAAATATGGAGTGTGGCCATGGTAAGAAACTGGCTATTGCTTGTGCTTCTATCAATCAAATGTAGAGACATCCAGACCAGCCATAAAGGTCCTTCATTTTGGACGGATTGTAGAGTCATGGCTCTAATCACAACAGTAGAACAATGAATATAGTTTTGAGAGATGCAAGTTCCATTCACTCTTTCAAGGATAAAAATGCCCTTATGTGGGGTTGACAGTTGTCCCTCTCCTTGGGGTTTGTCCAGCAAAGGGTATGCTTTTCTGAGCAGAGATGTGCTGGGCCATGGCAAAGCTACAAATCTTGATAGCCCTTTTATCGAGTGTTCGAGAGTTCAGTCAAGTGATTATTGGGTGCCAGCTGACTGTAGTTGTTCAAGGCCAGAATTCTGAATGCCAGAACAAATACATGTCTGGACATTTGAGGAGATTCTTGCTTCTCTTGCTAGCCTAGGATTGAAGAGGGCTGTCATATATGATATGCTGAAGAGAGATGTTCAAGGCAACCTGTGTTAAAACAAAGAACCTGGTCCTGTTATTGTTCTCCTTATGCAATCAACCTAAGACCAACAAGTAGCCATTGCACTGTTGACCAGCCTTACGTATCCAACTATGATGGTCATGTCTGAGATACCTTGATAAGAATGGTAATTTCCTTGGAATAGGAGTGCAAAAATACTAATAAAACATTTTAGAATTCTCCAAAGGTTCCTGGTGAAGCCCAAGAGTATGTATCTCCACAAGATACTGAAGCAAGTGCCCAAAGTCAGCCAAAAGCATGGACTCTAGTATGAATCATCAAGAGACTCAAGCAATTCTCCCAATGTAGACACTCACACAATCATGTCATGGTAAATAGCATCAGTATCCACAAACTGATATAGCAAACCAACTCCAACTCAAACCAAAACCACTATGCAAACAAGAGTCAACAACCACACTGGAAAAACCAAAGAACTGTCAACCACAACTCCATAAAACCCCAAATGTTGACAAGGGAGACCCTAGTAGTGGTGATGTTTTGGAACAA
This sequence comes from Dipteris shenzhenensis, assembly GCF_047967505.1. Taxonomy (NCBI): domain Eukaryota; kingdom Viridiplantae; phylum Streptophyta; class Polypodiopsida; order Gleicheniales; family Dipteridaceae; genus Dipteris; species Dipteris shenzhenensis. The sequence goes on from NC_141598.1 coordinate 57,609,863, forward strand.
TACGGTAGAGCTTCTTGATTGAATTCCAACTCACTCTAGACCAATGTTGGAACAAAGTGTCAACTCCAAGCACTGCGCAACAGTAGGGGAACTGCAAATTGTCTTCTAATGGGTCCTTGGGTGAGTAATGGAACAAGGTCTATGCACTCATAATGTCTTGGTGCCAAAATCATCATAATACTAGGGCTGACTTGGACTAGAATAGGATATAGGAGTTGATATGGTTGGCAAAGGCGCTAGAACGAGGGTGTCAGTGGAAGAACAAGAGTGTACATGATGTACTCAAGCACATTGCCTCTGAAGTTGATTTTTTTTTGAAGTTTTAGTGAATTGAATAACATGTACTGTTTTCTCTCAAAATTGTTTCTTAATAAGTATTCTTTGAAATTATTTCTTAATAAGTAGCATGAGGCCTATGTACGTTGTTCGTCAATTTGCATATTGTTGTATGTGCATTGCTGCATTTTGCTCATATGTATGTGTTTGTAATTAGATAACAATTTATATTCCTTGAATTTTGGTCTCAATTTAAATTACATGTGTCTTAATAAGGTCATTTGTTGAGCAAATAGATGGATTATGATGTTAAATGGGGACGTGATTTTAGAAGGGTGATGCATCATTTGGGGGAAGAGGGAAGTAGGTAGAGAGAGAGAGAGAGAGAGAGAGAGAGAGAGAGAGAGTTTGATTATTGTTGATTGGAGACTAAAATATGATGCATGGAACCAATGCATTCCATACTTGAGTTAGAAATTGAGAGCCCCTCATTGATGTGTATACATTTGTGGTGGTTTTGGCCTAAGACCCGCCGACACCAAGAACTCGAAACTTGGAACCTAGAATGCAAAATGTGAAACCTTGAAACTTTGGGATCAGAATATTTGACATCTTGGAACCCAAAAACTACGCCATTTGGCTCAACCCCAAATTTGAAGCCTTTGTTAGAATTGTGGTATTGGGTGCTAGTGCCTCAGTTCATCCCGTAGCCCTTCATTTTGCTCTGGGTGTGTGTGGCAATGTGAATTTTCTAGATAACCAGGGGGCGTTCACTCCATAGTAGCGAACAAGTGTGAAAAAATGTACAGTGAGAAAGTGAATTGCAAGCGAGGAAGAAAGAGCTGCACAATCAATTGGAAATGGTATCGGGTAAGTGGACCCTCACCTCAATACCTGGACTGCCTAAGAATTCGACATCTTTTTTCAATATTGTGTTTGTCAAACTCAATATTATTAAAAATTCTTAATTTTGATAAAAAATTTTGCAAACTCTAGCTGTTGCATTTTTCAACTTAGATGTCTCAAATTCTTGTCTTACCAAGGTATATATAGATATCTCAAATATTTTTTCCTTATATGTTTTTCTTTTTTTACTTTTTATCCAATTGATGGAATTAATTGTATGGCTCAATTATTGATATGACTTTTTTAATATAAAAAAAAACACACACACACACGTGTCTTTTTAGCAATAAAATGACCCTAACTCCTAGGCTAGAATCCTTATATATATGACGTTCTAACATTCGTAGTGGGTACTATCCATTGCATTTACAATCATTCGCACCTATCCATAAAAAAGGTAAGTGCCATTATGTCGTATTCGCCCAACCTTACACTCCTAACATTTGCGGGTCTTGTGTTTCTTACATGTATCGAAGTCTTTTAATAGTTGGGACCTCTCGTTGCTCTACTCTTGTCGTGTAGCGCAGCAGGGCTATCTTGGGCATGTGGTACGCAATATTGACAGGTGAAGGAGTTACTCCCCTCGTCGATTCCTTTGTTGGATTTCTTATCTTCGATGCAAGACAAGTGATCATCTCCATAGTGTGACAAACTAGGTTTGTAGATCATCTTAAAGTTGAACTCTTGAAGCAAGAGCATCCATTGGATCAAACAAAGCTTCATAATTGATTTCTTTATGAGGGGTAAAGCAATGCCTAATGATCCATGTAGAAGATGGATGGTTGCCTAAGATAGTATCAACATTTTTTGTCACTGTATACCATCCTTAGGACTTCCCATTTAATTAATGAATTGTTAATGTCCTCCAATGACAACATGTGACTCACATAGAAGATCAAGACATCCAGGTTCCCATCTGACTAAGCCAAAATCAACCCAATGGCCCTCCCAAATGCATCTACATGAACGTGGAAGCAAATTCTAGTCTGGCTTTTTTAGGATAGGGGCCTTTATTGCGATTGCCTGTTGCAAGCTCTCGAACACTTCACTCTATTCAAACTTCGTATTTGCTCTTGTTAGCCAATAGAGTGGTTCAACTTCTCTTACAAACATTTGTATGAAGAATCTATGGAATCAAAGGAAACTCGCAAATAAGCATACTTGCTTGGCATTTTTTGACTCCATATTTTGAATGGCATCAATCTTGGATTTTTTGGTTATGATACCTTCAATGAAATTTTGAGTCCCAACAATACTCTTGAGAACACATAGAACACACTGTTGTATGCGTTGAGGCACATTCGTGTCTCCCTGCATTTTGAAACACCTTTTGCACATTCCAAGTGTGTCTGCTTCATGTTTTAGATCGAGAAATCATGTAAGGTTATTGCAAAAAATTTGATGATGTACTCTCAGGAGGTTTCTACCATGAAGTATTGAAACATCGCCTGTGCATTCTTCAACCCGAATGTCATCACTTTACATAATATGCCTCCCATTCAGTCATCTTTTCCTAATCTTCCTAGAAATTGTTATCTAATTATACCCCTATATCCATTCTTGAATGGGCATCACGTGCCCTACTACTTTGTCCAAGATGGTGTCCGTGTGAACCGAATGACAATGGGTCTTTGATGGTCTACTCTTTTAGCTCGCAATAGTCGATGCTGCTTTCTATTCTTCTTGGCATGATAACAATGGAAATGTTCTCTTGGGGTAGCTGTGTTCTTTGTTATGAGGCTATTTGGTTAGTCTCTCTTAGCTACTATCTTGTACTAAACTTTCCAATATCAAGAACCATCCCATTAAACTTTTCAATATCAGTCATCTTTTCCTAATCTTCCTAGAAAGTGTTATCTAATTATACCCTTGTATATGTTATTGAATGAGCATTGCATGCCCTACTACTTTGTCTAGGATGGTGTCCGTGTGAACCAAACAACAATGGGTCTTTGATGGTCTGCTCTTTTAGCTTGCAATAGTCGACGCTGCTTTCTATCCTTCTTGGCATGATAATGTTTGGAAATGTTATCTTGGGGTATAAGTTTATCCATACTTTTGAATGCTTAGTGTTGACTTAATGCGTTCTTTGTTATGAGGTCATTTGGTTAGTCTCTCTTAGATAATATCTTTTACTAAATTTTATGATATCAAGAACCGTTCCATTAAACTACAATGACTAACAAAATCATTGTGACTAAATTTTTTCCCATAGTGGTGAGTAGATTATCACTAGACATACATTAAAAAGAAGGAGAGGATAGATCTAGTCTATAAGGTATAATTGATGATGCATAAAAATAGGCATACCATAAATCTACCATATTAATGGTAGCTAAACATAAGGAAAATTGCAAGAGAAAGAGATGCTTCGCAAGACATGACATCTATAATTTTAACAACTATTTTAGAAATTTGTGACAAGGAGAACAAATGAGGGAGTGCATCCTAAGCCTTCCTAGCCATCACTCAGCCATCATAGCATATATTGTTCTTACGAAATGTTACATTTGTTGTTGGTGGTAAGTGAGTATTTCCCATTCAACTTATGCAACAAGTATCACAATGAACGCGGGGTCCAATATGGTAAGTTTAGAATACATGAAGTCCTATTTACATTTGTATCCAATTTTCAAGAAATAAAGCAGTTTATTATAGTTCTCAAGCAATGTTACAAAAACTTTTACATTGTACTGAAGGTTTTTGACATGTACAATAAAAGCACACATATGGGCTTATTACTGGCCCGCTAGCATAAAATCTATATATCCAAGTATATTGTGGCAATTAGATTTGTCAATTGAATGGGCTACGAATGATTTGAAGACCTTTGAAAGGGATATTTTGTCTGCACGATAGGTAAAAGAATATTTTCGTGTGCTTTTCTATACATAGTGACAACATCAAGTTGTTTTCTTTCATTATTTACTTTGAAACTATGGAGTCGGAGCACATCTCTCATGCCTTCTCAATGGTCCTAAGAAAGCAAGTTCTCTCTTGAATGACTGGTTATGGCCACATGCAAAGGTCCAACAATTTTCTCTTGAGATTCATTTGAATCATGGAGGAGTTTGCCTTTGGAAGGTAGGAAATTTTTCTGTGTTATGAACATCTCTCAATTCAAGGTTTGTATCCTCTTTTCTAGGTAGCTTTTTTCTCGGATTTTTTTCTTTCGACATTTCAATGAACTATTTCTCAAATAAGCACAAACTTTATGTTTGGACTAGAGCTCATTATTGGTTGATTTCAACAGTGACCCTTAGTGTACAACTTGAGTGTGTTATTGCTAATGTTAATAGTTCAATTTCCTTGTCATTTACGCCAAGTTATTCTTAAAATTCATTAATACTATGGAAAACACATAAAATATGAATCTAATGCCAATTGATATAGTTATATTTTTAACAAGAACTCAACTTATAATAGTCTAGATCAGCTTGCCATTAGTCATCAATGTTTGCACTAATAGGCATAGATAAGCCATGCAAACTACTCTCGTATATTTTTAAATGCATCTTTCCTCCTTGTTTTTATTGATGTCTATCTTGAGTTCTTTCATTTGACATTGTCTCTCAACTAGAATTTAATTTTTCCCACAAACTTGAATAGAAAGAGCTTAAAGATGTATTTAGAATTGCAAATATTTATTTTATTATCTTTCCTTATGTGAGAACTCCTTATTTGCTACATGACATTTTATTGCATCATGCTTCTTTCACTTTTTTCTATCTTCACCTTTGGTATTCTTTTAGCAAGATGATTATGATACCATGTATTAGTCTTCAGCAATCCCTTCGAGAGTTCCAATTTAGTAACTTCAACTTAGATTTTAATAATACAAAACAACAGAATTTATGGTTCTTGAAGATATATTTCAAAATGGTTGCATTTGATTTTGAAATGGTTGTCTTCATTTTGGCAAGACTCATTGGCAAGATTGCTCGTTTATCTTCAACTAGCCATTTCAATGCACTTCTTTGACATCTCAATGGGTCTGCAAGCTTCAATTTGTCAAGATTACTTGGCACCACGTGAAGAATGTGAATTGTATACATCTATAATCATTTAGCAACATATCGCAAGCAATTGTCTCTTTTGAATTGCTAAAATCATGAAATGGCTTAACTTTAATATAGTGTTGGTGAAGATGTTTACTATACTACATTTACGTGCTCTATAATGAAATTATCAAACTCCATTTCAAAAGCAAGCATGATTTTCAAGCGTGAATTACTCTACTACATGATTGGGTGGTGTTGTTGCAATGCTTGTATTCAATTTTATTGATTTCAATGAAAGCTTTTCACATGCAAGCATTAATGTTTATGTAAGCACTAATAGAGCCAAATATGAGGTCCAATGGGTAATCCAAGCCCATAAACATAAGGGGCTACCCCCATATAGATGATCCGACATGCAATGTAGTTTGATGAGGAGGTAGGCATACAAGTCCTACTCCATAGAAGAGAGCTCTCACCTCTAGGCAGTAAGCTCTCCTCGGTGGCTAGGCAGGTAATGTGTTAAGTACCCACACCACACAACCCATGGTACACATTACCCAATTTGTTGGGCCACCTTTGAATTGTTGAATTGGTATCAAGCGTGATGTTGCATGCTCACATCTCTCTCCATCCACGCCTCTCCTTGCCCTTCCTTCTCTCTAACTGCTCCTCCCATCCTTCATCTCTCAGCTTCTCCCTTCTTCTTGGTGGTGGCGCCTCTCCTTCCCCCTCTTTGTCCTCCCCCTCCATTGTTCTCACCTTCTCTCTGTCCTTCATGCCCTGTTCACATTCCCTCAAAACAAGGCTCAAGAGGGCGCTATCCATCTTCGCCACACCGAGTTGGTGGAATTGTAGTAGCATCTGATTTTGGTACTGGAAAGTAGAGCCATTCTATGTATCTTTTGTGAATCATAGGACCAATCTTAGAAGAGTGATGGTTGTTAAAAAAGAGAGGAACTAAGCTTCCAACGATGAAGGTACTATTGGACATATTGGTTGTGGACCGACGTGATTTCACGATCGGGAACATCAAATGTGTTAGCAGGGCTTCCTGAGCTCCATATTCAAGTGCCAATTTTTGCTTTGCTCTACCATGCGGGATATAAAGACCGACATTCACTATGGTGGCTTTGCTTTGATGCATATGCACAAAACATTTAGAGATCATAATAGTAGTACTGATTCGCACCACTGCACTGATCTAACCTAAAGATGACGCATCACCGATTTACAAGGCACATTGGCAAATTAAATTGGTTATGAATTTATGTGCTTCAGATCCCAATGCCTATGCCACTCAATAGATTCGTGAATAACCAATCGTCAAATAAATATTGTAGCCTATGATTTATTACGTTCATTTGATACATTTCAGCAACTTTGTGTTGTTGAAAGGTAGAAATGTTGTTCATTGGAGGCAAAAATATTATGGCAGTGAAGAATTGGCATGCAACAATGAGGACAAAAAATGTTTGGGATGGCATTCAGACTAGCGTTGAAGAAGTAGACCAAAACACATTTTTTGAATACAAGACAAATATGAGGGAGAGAGAGAGAGAGAGAGTCATGAAATGATTTTTAGAACTAGAATGTATTACGCTAGAATGATCAAATGTAATAATTAGAAGGTAGGCTAGGTAGGTTTAAATGGCTAAATGCCATATTGATAATGCATTGGATATGTTAATTTATTAATATAAATGGAGCACTCACACATGTAGGTCCTAGGATAGGAATGGGTAGGAATGCATGGGTAAGAATTAATAAATGGTAGGCATAAAGTGTCATAGGCTAAGGGTAGAATAATGGGGTATGCCCAAGGGATGGATCCCAAGAGGCATGAGAGGTTGTGACCTCTCGTATGCATGGAGTGTGTGCATGAGGCATTATGCATTCATATGTGGTATGTGGAATGGCATGAGCATCTAGTGGGTCATAGCAAATATACGCTCATGTGGGCACTCCTTCCACCCCATTTGGAGGGCCAATGCTTCTCACATTATGTATCATTCTTTCATACATGTGCATCCTCCAACCGGTTCGTGACACACACACACACACACAGAGAATGTGATCACAAGCATGCATATGGGACACCTAGGAATATGGGCAGCCAAGGAAGTGGTAGTGTTTTTGCATGTCTAGCTTTGCAAGGAGGATTGGAGGGAAGAGAGAGAGAGAGAGAGAGATCTTTTCATGGGTAGGGTCTGCCACTTGATTTGGAATTCAAGATGAAGAATTAGATGTGAACCCTAATATTAATGCATATTACTTTCCTCATGGTTTGGTTTATAACAATATCTTTACCTCACACTACACAAATTTTGCATAGCCTCTTCAAGGTTCGCAATAATTGGAAAGGTCACAAAGAAATGGGTTGCCACTCATTGGGGTAGTAATAATTCTTTGTCATTCATATTTGAAAAGGCTCATTGGGGTAGTAATAATTCTTTGTCATTCATATTTGAAGAGACTCTAAGTCCAAATTGCAAAACGAATGAAAGCACCAAAGAAAATGTTAAGTGCAGATCGCTATACAAGCATACTAATTGCACCCTCATATTGTTTTTAGCTTGTAAGTTGAAGTTCCTAGGTTCACAATGTGATTTTGTGAGAGAAAGTGCTCGAGCAATTTAGAAAGGCCTCGAGCAATTTAGAGACCCCTAGTGAAATCAAGTTTAGCTCCTGAATTGATAGCTTGATCTTTGCCTCTGACACTCCCCAAATTAGATACAAGCCCAAAAGAAAATGTTTTGTGCAGACCACTAACTAATGGCATCCCCATATTGTTTTTGGCTTCCAAGTTGAAGCTCTTAGCTTCACAATGTGATTTTTTGTGTGAGAAATGAAGGGACATTGCCTATTGATATGGGTTACGGTAGGTCCTTTTGCCATTGGTGTGATTTAAAGCACGTACAAACAATACCTAGGCAAAGTTTTAATGATTAGTTTGAGTGGATGCAATAGACATTATCAATTTTTTCATTCTCAAGGGGATTGCTATGTGACATTGAACACAAGGCTATGTGCATTGCACAAAAGATCACCTAGAGTAATATTATGCTAAATCTCTAGAGAATATTGATGCAATTGCACAAATTATAGTAGGAGGGTGAGCAATAAGATAGTCTCATTGCATGCAAAGAAGGGATCTAAGCAAAGGCAAAGGGCTGTTACAATTTTAGAAAGGATTCAATGAATCTATGCCTAGGTAATTCAAAATCACCATAATCTACGTTTTAGCTATTGTGTGTGTCTGTCCTGTGTCTATTTGCATGCGCATCTATATCTATAGATGTTTATTTGTGAGGTGCCACATGTCACTTAAAGGGCATGCAACATGTTGCTCCATCCTTGTGTTTTCTTTGTGCCTTGCCTTGACACAAGAAGACAAAAAGATAACCAAGAGTGCAGGTATGGAGAATTGGTGATGCAAAGATGGTTGATGAATGTAAGGGGGAGAGGAGCATGTTGCGGCTACCACTGTTGCAATGCTAGGAAGGAGTCAAAAAGTGAGAGTGAAATTTGAAGGTTGTGCAATTCCATTGTTGTGCAACATTCCATGTTGTCTCTCTTCTCTTGCTCCCTCAATCGTCCCCTTGTCAAGCATTATGCAGAAACCGTCCACTACTATGATTTTCGACCATCTGCATTTGATTTATCTCAAACATTGCCAAAAATTCTAATTGAGCCCTGTCCCCTTATGCAAAAACTCTCTACTACTATGAATTTCGACCATATGGATCTAAATTGATCCTGACACTATTACAAAAACTGTTGGATGCATGCACCCACTGCATTGTATGTCCCAACATGGATTTCTTGGTATGTGTACTTTGAATTATATAAAAATGCTTTGATTCTAGCTACCAAAGGGGTAAAGGGATTGCAGCAGATGAGCCAAAAGATAGAAGATTTGAGGGCTACAAAGCATAAAAGAAGGATTTTAATGATGGGAGGAGATGGGAGGAAGCTACAAGGAGCATGCCGAGCTCACCATCAGCTACTGCAAAGCTTAGAGAGAGTAGCTATGGGATTGGCAATGACAATACAACAATGACTACCCCACCTTTTTAATAGTTCTCCTTGCTCACCTACAAGTTACAAGAAGACAAGAAGATTATCTTTAGGTGAGGGGAGAGTTGGGTAGTGGCTACAAGAGGCGTCGTGGAATGGGTGAGTGAGGAGTGGGAACAAGTAGCCACAAGGAAAGGGAAGTAAGGGGGAGCAAGCAATCATGATGAGAGGGGAAGGAAGGTGAGGGATGTTGAAAGAGTAGCCATGAGAAGGGGTGGTGAGAAAAGTTGAGGGGGTCTAAGAGAGAAGTTACAAGGAGGGGTTGGTGATAGAAAAACTGTGGAGAGTTGTAGATGGGTGAGTGAGGATGGCATCAAGGGGGAGCAACTGCAAGGAGAGGGGCGAAGGGCGGGAGGAGGGGGTGATGAGCAAAGATGAGGGGCTAAGGGAAAGGAGATGCGAGGGGCTAAGGGAGCAACCATAAGGAGATGTGAGGTGGAGCAAAGCCGGGGGATAAGAGAGTAGATGCACAGAAAGGATGGTGAGTGTAGGTCAAGCAGCTAAGGGAGTAGCCACCAAAAGGGGGGAGGGGGAGGTGGAGCGAAGGTAAGGAGGCCGTAGAGAGCACCCATGAGGGGGGGGGGGGGGGATCAGAGGTGAGGGACTGAAGGATTAGCCATGCTAGGAGGAGAGGGGATGAGGAGGTGGAGCAAAGGTGAGGAGAGGAGAGGTGGAGTTGGAGCAAATGTAAGGGGGATAGCCCACAAGGAGTGGGGAGGGAAACGCGGTTCAAAGGGTGAGGGGGCCGAGAGAGTAGCTAAGGGGTGGGGGTGAGTGGAGGTGGGGTTGAAGGAGTGAGGGAGTAGCCATAAGAAGAGAGGAGCTGAGGGAGAACAAGTAGCCATAGAGGATAGGGGGAGGTGGAGCGAAGGTGAGGGGTGTTGAGAGAGTAGCCACGAGGATGGGTGGTGGGCAAAGATGACGGGATCTAAGAGAGCAGTTGCAACAAGGAGGGGTTGGTAATAGGAGAGTGTGGAGGGAAGGCAAAATAATGAGTGAGAACAGGAGCAATGGTGAAAAATAGAACCAATGACAAGAAACCTTTAGCGATCCAAGTTTCCTAACCCGTTGGAGACAGGTCATGCTACTCGTGTAGAGAAAGCACATTGGTAGTAGTGATGGTGGCTCCTGTTGCACACCCACACGATTTCAAAAAAAGGGGGAACATATACCACTTGTGCTTGGATTGAGGGAGGGTGCTAGAACCTCAATACGTGGGCAACAATCCAAGCCCATAAGTACAAGGGGGTACCACAGGGTAGAAACCACCATCTAGATAAAGTGCAATTTGGGTAGATGAGGAGCTAGGCATATGGATCCTACTCCATAGAAGAGGGTTCTCGCCTTGGTACTGTATGATCAGGACCTTCGAAAAAGAAGGACCCATTATTTACAGCTACAATCAATTGGTTGGATGTCTACACAAATGCTAATGATTGACATCAATTCAATTTTAATGGTAACTTTTCATAGAGAAATAAGCAATCTCAAGGAGGTCATGTTAAAATCTTTGATACCACTTGCGTTCAAGGAGAAAGTTTGAAGATGAATAAATAAACTCGTTATGTATGTAAGCTTTTTGTGAAAAGTGGTATTTAAAGAACTCCTCTTCTTGAACACATGTTGCTAGGGCTACATATTTTCTAATGACCCCCTTGAGAAATTAATTAAGAAGCATTACAGCTCAATTTAAGGTTTTTAAAAAACATCACCCAAAAATCAACACTTTAGTTTGCCATGTCAAACAATGATATTACTTTTTTTGGGGACTGACACCCCCATTAATAAAAGCCGGCACCTTCATGGGAAAAAAAAACAATGATATTACTCATCGTTTTGTTGCCTTGCCATGACGTGTATTGGCTCATGTTAAAGTAAGAGCAATGTTTTCAAAATGGTGATCTATCATGGGATAGCGTGAGAGTTACTAGGCCAGCATTATACCGACGATGGAGCCATTAGCCTCATGGATAGTGGTTGCATGTAGCTAGTTTGTTCCGTCAAAGTTGCCGGGATTTGGAGGAGAGATCCTGACTCTTAGATCAATTGCCTATAATATTCAGAGATGGTGGGCGATTCGAGTTTGATGACATGTCTTAAACTTCCAATTTGCCAATCACATCACGGCGAAGATGTCCAGGACTAATAATGTGTCCAAATTTTCTTCCCACTCCCATCACATGAGAGTATATTTCCAAAAAAAAAACCCTTCTTGCCTCGATAATTTTGACAATGAGTAGAGGCCACGAGTCGACCTTTATCCGAGAGGCCACGAGTCTTCGGGGCCGGGTAGAGGCCACTGGTGGTTAGACGAGCCGGCCTTTCACTACTTACCCCATGAGGGGGTGTAAGGTTAGGTTAGATGGTTAAACCGGGTGTGGTTTGGTGACAAGTTTCTCGTCGTTGAAAATTTGTATAAGAAATTTGCAGCTCACCGATCTTTCCGCAGACGAACGATCATTGCTCTCCTTGATGATGAGAAGAAAGCGTTGCGCGCTAGCAGACAGAAAGCGATCTTTTGAACCCTTTGAAGGGCGGGATCGATTGTGTATCGGAATTGCGACGCCTTCCTAGCTCCGAGAGACTGGCGCGATATCGGTTCCGTGGTCACCAGAGAGCCTGTCAAACCTGGCGAACCTTACCACGTCCTGGAGAGAGATGCAAAGCATGATGCAGGGTTGGTTCTCCGGTGGTCCCAGCGGTAACGTTGGGAGTGGGGGGAATCAAGAGCCCTCCTCTTTGCTCGCAGATTGGAACTCTTATGCCGCAGCCAGGACGCAAGAAACCTCGTTGGGTCTGGATCTGGAAGCCGCTGTGCCTGAATCTATTGCACCTCTGCTCAAGTCAGCCAACGATACGCTGCTTGGCGCATTCAGCACGTAAGTGGGTTCGCCTGGTGTCAAGGTTCGAGGACCATGTCTATCAACCCATACGTTAATGCAGTAGATCTACCCAGTTGGTTTCAATTGGATTGACCCACTCAAACAAATCGCCAGAAAATCTGGCTAGGCATAAAGCATCTGTATATTTCCAACACTTTAATGTTTAATTCAAAAGGGCGCTAGATGTTTTCATAATCTATTCTACCCGTTGGTCGACAATTCATACTACTCTGCAATCAGGGCTAGTAGGTAATTTGCTAAAACGTTAGCACTAATAGGTAGTCAATGGCAGGGTCTCTAAAGGTGTGCGAGAGCTTCCTGGAAATGTACAGACAGCAGCTAGTAGCATGCCCTCAAGGAAGGCTATTTTGTACTTTGGGCTTATGCTGGCCACAGGAGTCTTTTTTATCTTCATTGCATTTACCATGTTTCTTCCAGTGATGGTTGTTTTCCCACAGAAATTTGCCATCTGCTTTACATTGGGTTGCCTCTTCATCGTGGGTGCTTTTTTTGTCCTCAAGGGTCCACGTACTCAACTGTCTCATATGACATCCAAAGAGGTAAGGCATTGTGCTCATGTTATTGCTTTGTTATAACATTTTTCACAGCCAAAGTAGATGCATCCCCTGTTTTCGTTGATCTGTGCTGGATGTTCGACCTGTTGTACAACTTTTTTAAAATGACTAGGGTGTCGAACTTCTTGATTCCATTCTGGCATAAATTTTTAAATTGATCTTTTCACTGTCGCAGAGACTCCCATTCACTGCTGGCTTTGTTACAAGCATGGTGGCTACAGTATATGTTTCTATGGTTCTAAAAAGCTATATCCTGTCTGTAATCTTCTCAGGAGTTCAAGTAAGTCATAATAAAGAGCATGATGCTGTCAAGTTATAGCTATTCTACTCGTGTGAAAGCTTTCCTTCCTTAGTTTGTGTTGAACTAAAGAGGCTATTATACAGGTTTTCGCACTGTTGTACTACGTGATATCTTACTTTCCTGGGGGCTCAGCAGGAATGCGCTTCCTTTCATCAATGGTGACTTCTTCTGTCTTGAAATGTTTTGGCCGGTGAAACCCCGCAAATTTTTTGTATAGGTGAGAACAGCTGTTGTGACTGTGGACTGATTTCAACTGCATTATTAGTTGGCTATATGAATACACGCTTAGCCTTTAGGCTAGCAGCAACATACGTTGTCAACATGACTACAGAATATGCGTAAAGATACGATGCTGTAGTAGCTTAATGAACGACACTGTTATGAGGCCTCTTTTTGTGAGTGCTTCGGGCTGTCCAAGTGTAATATTGATACAATTGGTAGCTGTAGTGCCCTTTGGATTTGGCGATCTTTCTGAAATTCAGATGTGATGCATTCAATTCATGCACATCTTTAAAAATAAGTAGAGCACAACTTGAGTGAAAGGGTACAGTACACATTGATGCCAGTGAATGGGTGCAGTTCTGACTTAGGTGTCAGCATCTTACCTCATAGTTGAGTTTTTGTAGTTTAGGCTTGGTTTATGGATTCCTCATTTCAGGACGCACAAAGTTTCTTAGTCATTTTGAATGTGGTTTTTGGTAGTAAAGAAGTTGACTTCTAGAACAGTGGAGTGCACCTGTTAAGCGTGACCTACACTGAGGTGGACACCAAGTCTGCATTGTTTGCTAGTTATGTTCTTTCCATCAAGTTCCAACCTTTGATGGTAGGTAGGTAGTCTCTTCACTGAGGCTTTACCTTTTACTGCTTGTATTTTCTGTGGGTTTTAACCTTCCTTTTGGGGTTTCCCACTAATAATATACAGTATTTACTCTTAAAAATGTGTGTGTGTGTGTGTGTGTGTGTGAGAGAGAGAGAGAGAGAGAGAGAGAGAGAGAGAGAGAGAGCTTTGGGTGGAGAGCTGGTGTGCCATGGCACATAGGCAGCAATCTATGAGGGATTTTCGCATGTGCACAATTATGCTTACCTTTTTGCCACTGAATAGGCTACGGCAATGCCAAGCATTGGTTTATGTTTGTGGGCTCGCATGTGCCTGCATGTAAGAGAGAGATTGTGAGCATGCATATATATATATATACATATATGATTATACTTAATTTTTTGCCACTGAAATGGGTACTGCCATGCCAAGCATTGGTTTATGTTGTGGGCTCGCATGTGCCTGCATGTAAGAGAGAGATTGTGAGCATGTGTGTGTGTGTGTGTGTGTGTGTGTACATGGACATACTGGGTGAGGTGGGAGGGGGGGAGAGAGTCTCTTTGAAAGGATACAATGGAGATGCCATGCTAGTGCTATGTCTCATAATATCCTTAAGAGACAAGAATCTATATGAGACCCAAATAGATACGAGGTAACAACAAATTGGTGCTTGGATGCTTCGCTTGAAACTAGCATGTAATGTAGCAAAAGCATGAGGACTAGCAGCCATCTAAACATCAATCATAACCAAAACTAAAGTGTATCACGAGTGATTGAGGTGTAGTTGGTTAGAGTAGATGTAATTCTCTCGAACAATATCATCTCTCAACAAATTGTTGGGCACAAGTTTCACGCATCTAGTAATCCCTTCTCTAGATGTAATGGAGGAGCTCTGCCTTATAGAGCAATTCTTATATGAGGTACTAGTGCTTGTACTAATTTTGCCTCGAGTGTCAAGACATGAGCTTGTGGCCCAAACTACTACAAGATATTGAAAGTAGATTGCCTCCAAGCCAAGGAGTTATCCCTCTGAAACATTTTTTGCCTCCAATGCTTGTGACCTTCCAATGGGGCTAGTCTCTCACATTCTCCTTGGTGATCGTGATGGGAGTCGAGTTAGGCTTGTCAACTCATTCTCATTGTACTTTCAATGCATTCCTTTCAAATTTACATGGATCATTTTTGGGAACTTTGGGCCAAGTACATGGAGTTGGCTAAAAGTAGATGGTCTTCTGTCACAATAAGGCACAAGCATATTAACCAAACTCCAAAGGAGGACTCAACAAGTAGTTACATAAATGTGCCTCCCTATAGAAAACTAGGATGAGGGAGAAGGGGGACTTTTTGGCAACTTGAAGCATGCGCAAATGATAAGCCTAGGATGTACATCTACATGGAGTTGGCTAAAAGTAGATGGTCTTCTGTCACAATAAGGCACAAGCATATTAACCAAACTCCAAAGGAGGACTCAACAAGTAGTTACATAAATGTGCCTCCCTATAGAAAACTAGGATGAGGGAGAAGGGGGACTTTTTGGCAACTTGAAGCATGCGCAAATGATAAGCCTAGGATGTACATCTACATTATATCAAAACACATTATCCCATGAGGTGTAGTCTTTGATAGATTACTTACAGGTTTGCATTCTATCATATCCACCCGTTTATGCATCTCATCAATATCTATTCCATGATAATACCATTTTAGGAATTTTGAGACAATTTAATGATTTTGAGAAATTCAAATTGGAAAATGTGCAAAATAAAATGAAGCCCTCGAATGGATTTGCAATTGCAATGTTGCAAAGGAAGGATACCATTATCACCATCAACTCTTCTTTGCTATTTCAAATTGGGTGGCACCCACCCTTTGAGCCATTTGTTAAATTATATTTTTTGCAAAAGGTTTAACAATTTTGTGTATTTCATATCTGTCCTTGCATATATGAGATTGTATCTTCATTGCATTGTTCAACTTGCCTCATCACCACTCAACCACTTGACCTTTTATAGTAGTCACCCTTTGAAGGCAAGGCCAACCCTATTCCTTGTACCACTCTCTCTTTCTCTTGTTACAACCACTTGGACCATATGGCGCCAAGGCATAAGCCAATTCTCTTTCCTTTGTCTCCAAATGGCTCGTGTTATCCATATACGGGATCCAAATGGTTGTTGTGTTATCCTTACCAATTTGGGTGATCCCAATGACTACTTTAAAACTGAGCCATTTGTGGCTCAAAATCCATACAATTTGGATGGGCCAGATTCCTTACCATGCTTAATGGCTGCCTTAACATGCTCGATGGTTGCTAACATGCCTCCTTCCTATTGTTGAGCTGCGCTATAGTGAGTGAGTGGAGAGGACCGTTTGGAGTATAACGTAGTGGTCCAGTAGCTGTGGGGTGATCCTTGTGAAATAATCCAAAAGTCAGTGGCATGCAATGTCCTCGAACGTTCAAATGTGATGGCCATGTAGATTGCTGACGTGAAGGTACAGGCAGAGATCTTGGAACTAGGAGGAGCCGATGTTGGGGTTGAAGACACTCTGATTGTTGAGATTGAAGTTTGTCATCGATTAGGCGACTGTGAGTAGGGAGATCTCGGAGCACTAAGAGGATAAGGTTGTTGAAGTGCACTGTGGCTACCACTGGCGAGGTTAGGTACCGAGCTGCAGGTATTGTTGAATGACTGAAGGCGAAAGCAAAATCTTGCCTGAGTCATCTCCTTGGGGAAGTTATACTTAGGAAAATTGTATATAATATTGGGGTCCTTCTTTTGCAAGTCTCTAAATTGTGCCCAGGTCCACCGTCATTCCATGGGCATGTAGAGGGGATGGATTTGCCTCTCAAGGGGTGCACTGCAATAATAGCACCAATATTCAAAAATGGAATGCGCCAATGGGGTTGGAGACTTCCATTCGCGTCGGTGAGGGGGATTGGCATGTCAGGAGCTAAGTTATAGCCGTCGTGTTTGCGCTTCGGGTTGGCCCACCTCTAATCATTCAAGGACTAAGTGATGAAAGTGGTGAGGCGGCAAACTCCCATTATCTCATACAAATGAAGGTGGGAGCCTTCGAGCTATGCCTTCCAATGATGCATTAGCACACTATCCGGTAACTCTTGGAAGGACTAAAGGTCAGGCTACTAGTACACATCTTCTGGTGGGGATGAGGGAGGAGCCGAAGGAAGATCATCATCGGTATATGGCATGGGTTCCTCCTCTACTTGTCCTCTTGTAAAAAAGTCCATCAGTCCATAAGTAAGATAGCTGGCCACGTAGCAAGATGTTGAGAGCTTCGTTAGGTAGGTCGAGCAAAGCATTGGAGGACATGGACTGGGAGGTCTCGTGTTGTGCGTGCTAGTGTTAGGCGCACGGGAGAAGTACTCAAGCTAGTTTGTGCAGGGAAAGGGAGGCGGGATGGGATTGACGAGTGGCTGAGGAGGGTTTGTAGGATTTGTGGGGTTCGTGGGATTGGGATTAGGATTATCAGTGGATCGGGCGGTGGTGTTGAAGACTGAGATGGCTTGCTGTCCATCCTCCTTGGTGACAACTTCAGGATATGCTACATGAATTGTTTCAAAATCGCTAACCAAGGACTCTTGTGAGTCCTAGAAAGCTTGTAGCACCCTGTTGAACAAAATAATGATTCTGCGAGGGTGGTAGGTCATGGAGTGATATGCTACTAAATGCATTTGAGCTTGAACCATCGAGGCACGGCCATAGGTCTGCATCCAGTGAATGTCAGCTTGCATGCTTTCAGGATTACATACCCGTGGGTGCAATTCTTAGGATTTGGCTAGCTGCATCATTTCATCACCCTATGGAAAATTAGTGGAGTCAGTGATTATTCTACACCACGCCTGGAAGTTCAAAAGAATGGGATGGGCAACTAGAGTCTGAAGGTCGGAGGGCAGGCTAGAGATAAGCTAGTAAGCTGGAGATCTTGACAAAAGTACGACATAGCTATGATGGGGCGGTAGTGATCGGCATTTCGGCGAAGGATGGTAGGGAGTGTGTTGGGTGGGAGAGGGGGCAGTGAGATCGATGTCAAAAATGAGATTCTGTGTGCGAAGTGCGTCAAAGTGCATTTGGAGGGTTTGGAGGATTGTGGGTGGGGAGAGTGTGTAAGTGGCGAGCTATGCAGAGATCTCCTGGTACATGTTAAACTCTTGTTGCTCCTTGTCTTCTAGTGTTAACTCCTATGGGTAGCCAAAGGTGCAAAGCTGCTCATTCTCATTCTACAAGGTGATGGTGAGTGTTTGGATTTGGCGGTCACAACCCTCCTAGTACCTTGCGTACTTCTTGATTCTGTCCTTGTTTTTCTTTCTATCGTAATTGCATATCTTGCCGAGGGGCTCGTCCAACCTCTTTTTGTGTGTATACTTGTCCCTGGCCTTCGCTGGTAAGCCAAAGGTTGCTCGTACTACATCCACATTGAGGTGGTGGCCATGGGGGTGGGTTCCTACCGTATCTCGGAGTATGCACCCACGTGTATTCATGTTGTACGTGCTGATGAACTCTCTAAGCAAGTTCAAGTTGAGGTGGTAGGGCAGTTGGTCCGCTATAGATTTTAAGCCAATCTTTACCAATGAGGCTTGCACCTCTGGATCCTTGAGAGCTTGGTAGGCCGTTGCGTTGTGGTATTAGAGGGTATAGTTTCGACCCTCATACACAAACTTGTAGTGGATGGCACAGCCACTTAATTGCTAGACCCACGAGTAGAGACTGAACTAGTGTCTTGACGACCTTGTACTATCCCTATGCTGGTGCTAATGTGCGCTTCCTAGATGATCAAGAAGGTGGGGTAGAGGCCATTGTTGTTGGGCTCTTGTGTTGTCTGTTGATGAGTACTGAACTCTTCTTTGGTTTGGAGCTCAGCCGCAGGGGCATTCGGATTGATACTGAGGGGGTGCTCTGGGACTCGAATGGACCAGTAGGTAGCGGATTGGCAAGTAATGGATCCTCGGGGTGTAGGCGGAATTCTCTCTCGAATTCAAAGAATTCGTTATCGGGATCCATCAGGAAGAAAGAAGGCAAGCGCGTAATGAACGAGTTGGTAGAGGAGGAGTCAAAGGATATTCAATGGCTGATTTGGAGGCTATTGGTTAGTGGGAAAGATTGTAGGAAGTTGAAGAAATTTTTGAAGAAAACTGATAGAGTTTTATTGTTTTTGCTAAGACGATGATCTAGGGGGATAAAGGGTCCTTTTATAGTTTTCAGTAGCCCACCGACCGGGGGGATAGCGTTATCATCGCCGACCGAGGGGGATATCTTTTTCAGCTTGCTACCATTGAGGTAGCTGTCTATCTTCACTCCGTCTAGGCTGGCTATTCTACATGCGCCTTATGGAGTAATCTCCAGTACGTGGTAGGGACCCATGCCCCTATATTTAAGTTTGTGCTTAGTGTTGCATATGCTATAGAGGAGTGCCAGGTCCCCTTCTTCTAGGTCCTTGTTCTTGAGATTGCGGTTGAACCATTTTCTGTGCCTTGCCTTCTCCACTTGAAGGCAATACACTGCATGCAATTTTGTCTCATCTAGCCATTCAAGATTGGTTAGGCACTTGTGCAACAAGTTGGTGGACCAGGTTGCAACCCCAACCTGTTGCACAAATCACCAAATTTTTGGTGATTTGTGCAACAAGTTGGGGTTGCATGACTTGCTCCTCATGGCGTAAATAGATGTTGTTTGTGCACCAATCGTGTACCAGTCTAAACATTTGCAAGGGGGGCCTACCTAGGATAACTTTGTATTCGGGCTACTGAGTGAAGTCCATTACCAGAAATCCTAGGATGGCTTCAACCTTTTGATTCTGGTAGGTTATGGGGATAATCGCATTGGTGTCATCACCTTTGAAGTGTTGGCCTAATTTATTGATGGGAACCTTAGGTAGGTTATGGGGATAATCACATTGGTTCTAGTTAATGTAGGTTATGGGAATAATCGCATTGGTGTCATCACCTTTGAAGTATTGGCCTCATTTATTAATGGGAACCTTAGGTAGGTTTTGGCCCTCTTCTTGCGGTTGGTTTTCTTCCGAGCTAGTAGCCTCTTATGCTAGGATTTGCCCATTCATCTAGTTTGAGAAGTCTCTCCAAAGGGTAGGATTCCCTCGCAACAAGGATGCAATTGACATCTTAACCTCTGTAGAGAGGAAGGCTACTAACCTGGCAATATCACATGATTCCTGGGAGGTTTCCCTTCCCATCGATAGTGGCTCCTCAAAGATGTAGAGGGTTAGGTCTTCTTCCTCTCATAGGTTTTGCAACACTTGGTCCTCATGAAACATCTGTTGCATCATGTCGAGACCCTCTGAGTTATTGGAGCTGGGTGGTTCCTCTTCTTCCACCCTTTTTGGCACTCAAGTGCCTTTGCTACCCTATGAGCTATTAGGTAGTCAGGGTGGATGGTATCTGACCCTTTGTTGACCTTGAGTCTGAGCTCAAATTTATCTTGGCACTCCCATACCAAGTTTTGAGCATCTATTAGGCATTGACTCTCTAAGACCGGGTCTAGATAAAGCTCCTTTATGAGCAGGTGTGAAGGTGAGGCCTTGGGCCCAAACTAGTTTGTTTACCTCTGGATATGGGGGCACACTAGGATCATCCAAGGAAGGGGATCATCCGGATGCAGAGGAGGTGGCCAAGCTCCTCATATAAACCATCTTGGATGAGCACTTGATTTGTCCCTTCGCCCACCCTAGTGACCTTCTTGGGCTTGGTCTGTGGGATTGATTTGCCTCGAGAAGTTGAGACATGGAAGCCCTACCCTTCCACGTTCAAGGGCACTGCTGGTACTTGACCTTGATCTATGCTTTCGACTATGCATCCAATGCACAAGGGCATGGGCCTGGTTACGAAAGGATCCATTGGGGTGAGATCCCTGTAAGGACAATCCATTAAAAAGTACGGCCCTTGGCATTTAAAGCATCACACATGAGGGTTTGTTGCTCCCTTGTACGGGCATTTGCTTACCTTGTTTAAACCTTGACATATATAACATTGGATCGGGGGGCTCGTGCTAAGGAATTCGTGTCTCTTTCCCTCTAGGGTATGCAAGCTGTCTAATATACCGAGGCATGCTAATCCTCATGTAAAAGGTTGTGGCTTATGGTGCCACTTCCTTCCTCATAAGGATGATAGCCGTGGTGGTCGTGATCATGCTCAGGCTCTTCCCAATCACTAGGTAATTCCTCCACCAATACTTGGTTGACCAGAGTTATACGAGGTGGGGGTGGTTATGAGCCACGTACAGGTGGCGATAATGGAGCATGTTGTGCCCTATATTGTCCTTGATTGGCAAGAGGGGTTCCTTGTGTAGTCATCGAGTTGGGTGGGGCTACTAAGGCCGATTGGAGCCTTGGTTGGTAGACTAGTTGGGAGAGGACCTTCGAAAACCGACACTGGGAGGTCTCGTGGTTTTCCCATCGAAGGCAATGTGCACAATAGAGTGTTGGCCTTGCCCTAAGGCGAGGGCACTCATTTGAGGGATGGTTGCCATTGCATACCCTACACCAAACATTATCCCTTCTAGAGAATAGGTGGGGATTGCTTGGTGGTTCCGTGGACGTTCCTACTCTCCACTGCTGGCCCAAATGATTCAACAAATTAGAGGCCAACTCTCCCATGTCCAAACCCTTAGGCCTCTTATTCTCTTCCTTGGTAGGCTCCGTACTGGAAGACCTTATCGCATGTGATACTTCTGATAGGGTTTTAGCTTTGTCCTTGGTATCCCTATCCATCATATTGTTTCTTATGTGGATCGATACCTTGCTGCAAAGTTTAAAAGAAGTTGGGTTCATGACCATTAAATGGTCATGCAATTTGGGATCAGCCAATCCGATGAGGAAGCATGGCAATAGTCGATCATCGCTCATCCTCTCATGCGGTTCGCTGCGGGAATTGATGTGATTGATTTGGCAATGTAGTCTTGTTGGACTCATTTCACCTCATACAACTGATTGATTGGGCCCCACCTTTGGCCACTTGGAGCGAACCCTATGATGAAGACTTTTTGCAACACCTCCCAGTTGACTTTCTCCTCACAGCGGCTAAAGGCCTTATACCATTGGCCTGCCTTGCCATCCAGGATGAGGCCAAAGGCATTAACCATTTCCAAATCTCTGGGAACACCAAATGCTTTGCATATTTGCTCAAACCACTCCATGTGGGAGATTGGATCTCCTTCTCCAAAGAATTTAATTATCATCTTGGAGATAGCTAAGGGTCGACTCCTAGAGGGCGACTCCTAGAGGGGTTCATGTTCCCTGCTAGAAATATTGGTACGGTCAGGGGTGGAGAGGCCCCACTTCTTAGTGCATCCACTAGGATACGCATCACCTCAGCCGATAGCATTGTCTAGGATGCTGGAGGAGGTTGCATTGTTATGGGACTAATAGGATGTATAGGCGGCCTTATGCCCTGCCTAGGTACAGGTGTCTATTGGTTTGTTGATACTAATGTTAGGGCTATGAAGCCTACCCCCCCAAACATTGGGGTTGTAATTGTGGGGTGCAATTGTCATACCCCTTGAGGGAGCATGTCACTAGGCATCTACATGGGTGCTCCTCGCATTGGTCTGTAAGGTGGGACCTGAAAAGGTACACAGCTTGTGGCTTGTGACCTAGTGGTGAATGTTGGGGCACTTGGAAGGTTGGGGGCCCATAAGGGGGTCCCTCTTGGAAGTTCCGTGAGTTTCCAAGCCCAGAGTTTTGTCTAGAAAAGTCCCTCATCCATGGGACCTCATCTTCCATGCGCTCTAGTTCAGGGTGCCCAGTAAGGACTGTGGGTCCTAAGTCCACAAAAATAGCCTCAGTCCTCGCCTATGGTGTAAAGGCTGGTTGTCTCGCTGGCTTTTCCTTTCCATGGGGAAATAATTGATGACCAGTCCGGCAGTTGGAACAGCAATATATCACCAGTTTAATTGATGATGAACGTGGTGGTTGGAACAACAATATGACCATCTTGGTGTTTAATTTCTAAATAGAGCTAGCTTGGACTTATGTGACAGCCCAGTGGTTGGAGCATCATGCAATATATCATCGTAAACCAGCCCAATGGTTGGAACAGAAATATGATTGGCCCAGTGTCTGTGGCCCAGTGTCTGTGTCTATGATTGAGTTTTGCAATAGTTTAATTGTTTCTAAATAGGGCTGGCTTGGACTTATGTGATTATCCTAAACTAGCCTGGTGGTTGGAACATCATGCAATATATTAGCGTAGATCAAATACTAGTTATGTGATTGTCCTAAACTAGTGTGGTTGAACAACAATTATATTGTTATTGTTTGTGATGACCAATCCAATGGTTGATATTGTTGTGTTTCCTAGTAGTTAAATATTAGTTAAGTTTAATTTTCAAGATGGTTCAAGTCATATACAAGTTAATTTCTAAACTGGGTTGGCTTGGACTTAATGTGATTGTCGTAAACCAACCCCATGGTTTGAACATCATGCAAAATATCACCCAGCTGGGTTCAGTCAAATAGGAAGTACATGATTGTCCTAAACCATCATGGTTGAAATAAGAATATATTTCACATAGAAATAATTGATGACCAGCCCGGTGGTAATAGAATAGCAATATATCACCGAGTTGGTACATATGTGATTGTCCTAAACCAGCTATGTGAAATTGTTTTGTTTTGTAGTAGTGAATTTGTTTTGTTTTCTAGTAGCTTGATTAGATTGTGTATTTGCACATACCTATGTTTGTTATCCTCGCACTAGTGTAGAAAACATAGTGTTTGTTTTCCCAAAATTTTCTCTCTTGCATGTTCAGTCAACAGATGAAGTTGTATCTAAAGTTTAGGCCTAGATCATAACCCTAACCTTTCGACTGGGCAAAGGAGCTTTGAGCATTGTAAGTTCTAGTACATCAGGAAACTCAAGTATAGGAATGTGTGTTGTTGTAAAATACACATAGACTTTGACCTTGCCTAGCAAGCGTTTGAATGACGTGAGATCCGACCGTGTTGGAGCATTGCTCCATGGAGATAGATGCTCATCATGTGTTGTGAGGGAGACCAAGTTTGGTAGCCTAAGGTCTTTATGAGAGGCAGTGGTCTGTCTAAAGGGAGACTCTGAGTTTCACCATGTAGGCATTCATAGCACATGCATGCATGGTAGTCCAAAGAAGAGGCAATTTGATGTCTGTCCAAATGAAATTAGGGAAGGCAAACTTGTTGCTCTAAAATGGAGGAGATTTGAATATGTTAATGTTGAAGAGAAAAAGATGGCTAGTATCGTATGAGAGCACTCAACCGAGGGAGCTTGTACATCGCTTGGTTCAATCCATCTCAAAATATGTGCTATTAAGTTCCAGTTGCAAGCTATGCCTAGAGCGTGTCTTCAACATGGATTTAGACACACATAAGCACATCATTGTTGGGACCAAGAAAGTACAAGAAAATGCATTCTAAGGAAAATGTATTCCACTTATCCTAGAAAAATGGAAAATGTAATTACAATCGGCTTGTATTTAGTAAATCCAAACCCACTGCACTTGTTTTACAACCAATATGCTTGTTTTTAGTAAATCCCAAGCCCACCATGCTTGTTTTATGTAAATCCCAAATAGTAAATCCCCACCGCAACCACTTGGCTTGTTTTTTATAGTAAATCCGAAACACACTACACTTAGTAAATCCCAAACACACTACACTTATTTTAGCAACTCCCAAACAACCTTTTAGTAATCCCAAGTCTTGGAATCATCACAACGCAATATGGGAGTTTAGAATGGGATGGAGGGGCCTTAAATTGTGTTGTATTGATCTGGACAGAGGATACCAAAAACATTGGGTTGCACTTCTAGATACATCCAGTCGCTTGGAGGATGGGCCCTTCTTAAGATGGTTTCACATTTTACTTAGACTGTCCCCCCTGTTTGCTAAAAAATAAGGAAATACCAATAATCAGTTGCCCATCGGATGGAGATATAAGATCGAAAATACCATGAATTTCTTGGTTCAAAAAGATACAACAAAGAACAAGTCTTGGAAGTTCAGAATGGGGTAGAGGGGCCTTATAGCATTATATTCGATGAGCAAGAGTACTTGAGAAAAATAGTGCAATAGTTGCATCATAGTGGGAGGTCATTGAGTTGAACAAATATTGTGCTATCTTTCCCCTTTGAGCCATAAAGGCTTCATGATCTGGATGAGAAAGGAGGTTGACAAGAAATGGGACCCATTTGACATGGCTCTCCATATTGCAACTCCTCTTGTTGTGGCTACGCCAAGATGAGTGTTGAAGGATAGTGAGCCACGACAATGCACACATCCCATGTTGTAGGACAATCTCTGGCCGAAGAAGACAAGGGAGCTTTGAGAGGGTGCAACCAAGCATGGAAGTTGATATTGATGACAAGGATTCTTTACCCTCTTTTTGACAAAGGACCATCGACTTCACACTGATGGTCCCTTGGTCGAGAAAAAATGGAAAGTGAAGAAGTAGATCTGTCATGGTGAAGCAAATCTGCCTTGGCTCACCAAGACTCCTTTCCTATTGATGGTCGAGACTCTCTTTCCTATTTAGGACCATTGATTGCACGTTGATGGTCCATTTGTGGAGAGAGTATGGATGGTGATGAAGCAGATCTGCTTTTTTGCCTTGGCTCAACCATTTTGAAGCATGTCCTCCTTGTAGCTTGAATCCTCCCTCTTCTCTAGGTCCAATTTTGTGATGAGCTCATCAAAAGGGCCCTCAAATAGTAAAGTAGGCCTTGGAAGGTGTTGGGGTAGGCCATCTCTCACACATAATACTAGTTGTTGGAAAAGTCTTGGAAGGCTCGGGGCTAGATTCTGGAATGGCTTCTTAATTGTCTTTTTCCTCCACTTAAATAGGAAGAGAGTTCTTTGAACCCAACCTTCTTACTAGTTCCCTTTTCAGCTAATATAATAGGGGCTCACTTCAATTTCAACTCAAGTGGGTAGTCATTTCAATGACCGTGTTTTCTTTCAAAAAAATTTATTGTCTATGATACATCAGTCATTTCTACCAGTGTGATGGTTGCAAAGAAATACATTTTCCTTGGTTTAGGATTAATTGGAAGTGGCACTAAAATAGTTCCAAAAACTAACGTGATGGTTGTAAGGAAATACATTTTCCTTACTTTAGGATTAACTACAACCCCCACTAAAATAGAACCAGCATTGTGGTTGCACAAGGAAACACTTTTTCCTTAACTTCCATAAGACCATTATAATGATTGTGCACAAGGGACCATCTAATTTGTAGGCTTCGATTAGCATTGAGCCAAAATCACACTGTAATAACAATGACTATGCATGAGGCACCATCTAATTCACAGACTTGGATTAGCATTGAGCCAAATTAGACTGTAAAAACAATAGGAAATTAGCCTGTAATGATTTTAGATTTTCTAGTTATAATTCCATTCAAAATGGTTACAATTTTCAATTTTCTAATTTGCTTGCCATTTAATTATTATGATCTTAGCTCCAATAAACCGAGAAATTCTCTCACGGCAACCATCTAATTGCACATCATGGGATCTGGAGTCCGAGAAATTCCTTGAAATGGATTGATGTCTATAAGAATGTGGACTACCAAAGTTCAATTGGATAATTAAAGCCACAAGGATTGAGTTTAAACAACGGCCCTGCATGAGAGCGATCATGACCATCTAAATTCTCTCCCTCATATTAGCTTGAATCAGACTGTTATAACAATGAGTGTGCATGAGGGACCATCTAATTTGTAGGCTTGGATTAGCATTAATTTGGGATCAGACTATAAGAACAATAGAAAATCAGCCATTGAATTATTATGATCTTGGCTGCGATGACTGAGAAATTCTCCCATGGTAACCATCTATCACACGTCATGGCCAGACTATGATGTATATGATTACCTATGCTAGGCTAGGCTACTAGCAAGGTGGGTGCATGTGCCACCTCTCTTCCCCCCTCATCTCAACAAGGTGTCATTTAAGGGGGTGCCAATATCAAGATTTTTTTATCATAGCAAAATCTAGCGGGTGGATTGTGTGCTCTTAGCAGCAACAATAGGCACCAAGACTCGCACAAACTGACGTAAGAAATGAAGGGGAAAAGAGTGGTGGAATTTTACAAGTTTTTTTAGGTTGCCGTGGACCCCAAACTCCTAGCAGTCTAGGAAGAGACTCTAAAAAATCAGCAACTCCCCTCTCACATTAATGCTGGGATTATCAAGCTCATCCCTAAGGAGGGTTAAAGGGATATCCTCAAGAATTGGCGACCCTTCACCATGCTCAATTGCAGTTACAAAATTTTTGCAAAGGCGTCAGCTCTGAGAGTCCAGAACAAGATGGACTCATGGATCTTGCAAGAACAAAAAGGGTTCATCAAAGGATGACATATTTTAAAAGCCCTAGTCAATCTCTGGGAAGTGTGTACACCAAGTAGGACATTTGCTTCATCAAGGTGGGCTTTCACAAAGCATATGATCGGCTTGACTAGGATTTTCTTACTAAGTCTCTACAGGACAAGGGCCTTGTTCCCCAATTCGTTAGGTATATCAAGCTTCTCTTAACCAATGCTACAGCTAAGGTGTGTGCAAATGGGGTTATGACATATCCTTTCACCTTAAAAGGTCTATAAGACAAGGATACCCTATTGCTCTCCTTCATTTTGCTATCGAAGCAGATACCTTGGGATGGCTTCTTCTAGACAAAACCAAGGCAAGCTCTCTGAAAGGCATTCAGCTTCCTTCTGGAAAAGAATTAGTTTCTCAATAGTTTGCAGATGACACTACTCTTACCCCCTGCAACTCTCAGGAGGATGTCAGATGTGTTTTGAAATCCTAGAACTCTTCTACATACCCTCTGGATCCCAGATCAATCACATGAAAATTATGCAACTTTGAGTGGGGATAACCAAGAAGAGCTGGACAAGTGGGGCTACCATAAGATCCCCAAAGGGACAATTTTCAAACTCTTAGGTATTCCTATGGTATTTGAAGTATCCATGAAGGATAGATGGGAACGGGTGATGGCTAAATTCAATAGAAAGCTTGGTAGATGAAGAGGCTTCCAAGCCAACCTTGCTGGCAGGAAGATGGTTCTCAATCATTGTATCTATTCTATCATCATATTTTAATTATCTTGCTGGCACCCCTCCAAATCTGGGCTAGATAAGTTTATTGCTAAATGCAAATATTTCTCCTGGGAGGGAGCAAGAGAATCTCGAAAGTGAGTGCACCAGACCAAGTCTAAGGAAGGTCTTGGAGTGGTCGACATCAAACAAGCTACTACCAAATTAGCTGCATCATGGAAAATCAAGGCCATATTACATCCAGATCTTGATTGGACTCAACTACTTGCTCATAATTTCCAATTCGTTTGTCCTACTAGGGCTGCTAAATGGAAGGACTACCCTATCCTTTTGCTATTTGCTATCTAGAGCCCTACTCCACGAAGGGTAGCCAGTTTGGGAAATCCTGATGGTTAGCCTTTGAAGTAGTCAAGAGCCAGCTCACCTTCTCTAAAAAAGGAGCTTTCATGATCCTTGACTCTATCTGGGTATTTGTCATACTCAAGAACTCTACCCTTGGGGATGAACAGTTGCTAACAGCTAGTCTACTCCATAGATGTTAAGGTCTTCTTCTGATTTGTTGTCATTGTCCTCTGCTAGCGTCTCATTTGTCTTATTGATTTCTTCCTGAAACTCCTTAGACCAACTACTCTCTACCACCCTTTTGGTTCTTCTTGAAGAGACATAGTAGCTAGCTAGGAACGGAATGGAAATATGGAAAGCATAATGAAAGGCAAAATGGAAAGGAAGGAAAGTACAAGTGCAAGGCAATAACCAAAATACTCACAATGTATTGATAGCTTGATGTTGACAGATATGAAAGACTCAAGACAAGTACAACACTATATAGTATGACACTAGACTCTAGAAATCCATAGTGTATATGGGATAACTCCCAATATGACACGTGGCATGTCTAGGACTCACTATACTATAAAACACCCCCTAGACACCTAGAACACTCATTTTTGACTCACTTTGGCTTCATATTCCAACACCCCCCCATGAAGGCAAGGTGAGAGACTATTGGAATGGAACCAAGAACAAGACATGACAATGACAGTCATTAAACTGTGCACCCTATGTAACTCAGAGGCTAAAGTCTGAGCGTATTCAGAGGTTGATCCAAGCACTCTCATGGCTTGAGACTTAATATGCTCAGAGGCTCACATTATAGCATGGCTACATGACCAGCTCATAGGTCTAGGAATACACGAACATCCTCGAACTCAGCCACACCTGATAACGAGACCTATCAAAGCCAATACATATGGCTCCCACAGTACGTCCCCCCTTGGCTTCATAACAGGACATGTTAGGAAGCCACACACCAAAATAGGAAAACCAATACATCTTTTTAGGAGGACTATCCAAAAGGCAGAGAACCTTTAGACTCAATGACAACCAAACACTCAATACATATCATTTTAGGGGGACTACCCAGGGCAGAGGACCCCAAAATACATCAAGCTGTGGGAATAATAAAAATAGATCTCTTAGGAGTAAGAGATGTCCTCCAAGTAGCCACTGCACATGTGTGCACATCCCTGCCAGTCGATGACGATGTCGATGAAGCACTAGGCATGGATGCCCCAAAATATGTGTCGGTGAAGTCCATGGGGTAGCTACATGGAGTGGTCATGGCATGACTCTCAAGATAGATGATGGAGAGTCGCTTAAAAATCAATGTAGAGGTCGGAGGTGCCACAAGGACTAGTAGAGTCACTCAATGTGCAAGCCTAGCACCACGGGCAATCAAAGAAGTAATCGGAGAAGCCGGGAAGTAACCGTACCTCACATCAAGATCATTTT
Source organism: Dipteris shenzhenensis (assembly GCF_047967505.1). Classification (NCBI taxonomy): domain Eukaryota; kingdom Viridiplantae; phylum Streptophyta; class Polypodiopsida; order Gleicheniales; family Dipteridaceae; genus Dipteris; species Dipteris shenzhenensis. Next base: position 57,639,544 of record NC_141598.1, read on the forward strand.
TATTTATCTTCTTGCTGCAAATTAGTGTGGAGTCTACACACCGTTATAGAAGGCGGATGAGGTGTGCAATGTCGCAGCTCAAATGGCGAGAAGATAGAGCTTCGTGGGCAACAGGAGGCATGAGCAGTAGGAGCAGCTGCGTGGGCAGCTACAACTTAGCTTCGTGGGCACCAACTGGAGCAGCAAAAGATGGAGGTGGAGATTAAGATAGTGACAGTGGGTTGGAAACTATCATCCGTGAACTCAAGAACAAAATCCGCGCGCAGGAATAATTTTCGTCACTTTTTGCATGAGCTATATCATTTTATAGAAAACTTGGATTGCAATGATGTAAAAATGAAAATTTGTAGTACTCAAGGTCCTCTACAACTTTCCTGAAGACACAAAGTCATGATTCGGCTTCCAGATCTAGATAGAAGCGTCACATCGTCCACAAGTCATAGAGAGAGCAACAAACACACCACCACTCCAGGACGTCTTGGTAGCTGAAGGAAGGAGAAGAACTCACCAAGGAAAGGGAAGAGAGGTGGCAGAAGCTCAAGTTGGAGAAGACAACGTTGAAGGAGAATACCAATGTTGATGAAGCCTTCAACGGAGAGAAGTAGGGAAGGGGAGCTCCTCCAACACAAGAGAGGGCAGCTTCTCTTTCCAGCCACCCTCTACCTCAGCAAGGAGGAAGGGAAGGGCTAGGAAGGAAGGCTCTAATACCATATGAAGAGACATGATAGCTAGCTAGGAACAGAATGGAAATATGAAAAGCATAATGAAAGGCAAAATGGAAAGGAAGGAAAGTACAAGTGCAAGGCAATAACCAAAATACTCACAATGTATTGATAGCTTGATGTGATTGATATGAAAAGACTCAAGACAAGTACAACACTAAATAGTGTGACACTAGACTCTAGAAATCCATAGTGTATATGGGATACCTCCCAATATGACACGTGGCATGTCTAGGACTTACTAGACTATAAAACACCCCCTAGACACCTAGAACACTCATATTTTACTCACTTTGGCTTCATATTCCAACACTTCTTGCATTTGTTCATCGGGATCTTGACTTGCTAAAGAGTCAAAGGGGTTTTTTAAGACATAGGAGGGCTCTTCCACATCCTCCTTGAGGATAATTGGAGAAGATTTGTCTTTCAGAGCGCTGGTTGGTACTCGGGATAACTAGCTTGTCGAGTGGCCTCCTTGGGGACCCACTTTTCCTTATGATTGGTGGGAAGAGCGGAGGGTGAAGGCTTGCCTTTTGCTTTATTAAGTGGGAAGTTGTTGACTGTGCGGCCTCGATAGCCCACATAGAAAGCAAGAATTCGAAAGATTTGTGTATACAAGGGGCTAGTACCTGACCACTTCACCTCTCCTATTGAGAAGGCAAAGTGCTAGGTAAATCTTCAGCTAAATCAAGCTGAACAGAGACTTGTGGGTTGGAAATTTTGTTCTCTCTCAACACTTAAAATCTCCCTTAGGCACAGCTACAAAGAGAATCCGCTTGGTTGCAAAGCAAGAAAGGAAGATCTGGTAACTCCACCCACACCGGAATAGTTGGTCATGTGGACTAAAATCAGGCCTCCACGCGTCACGATAGAGTGGCTGATTCTTGATTGTCCAGAGCCCCTAAAGAAGCACTCGGGCTACCATGTCCACCCTTTCGAAGAGAAAGATGAAGAATCCCTGACGGAGAAACCTAACGTTTGGGACCACCAAACCCCGCTTAACCCAATTGTTGCAAAGCCAGGCTTCAAAAAAAGTTGCTGGGGGTTCAAAAAAAGTTGCTGGGGGGCACGACCCAGCCAAAATACCCACCATCGCATGGGATCGCAGCCACTCTTCGGCTTCATCCAATAAGTCTTCATCAATAACAACTGAAACGATTTTACCTGAACCAATAGAGCTCTTCATTCCTAAAGACTCATAGCCCTAGTTCGGACTGCTGATGGATGTTTCTATGTGCGTTGTCCTTTTTTTTAGGAAGAAGGTTCACCTAGCTCTGTTCTCCTAGAGTCTGAATCCTTGGAACTCTATGCACGACCTGCTTTGGTCTGCTCGTCAGCTCTTTCTTTGCCTCCGGGTCTCGGGCTCGATATTCTCAATGATCCGATAGCTGCCAGAACCGGTTTCCCTTTACAAAAGGGAGTCCCCAAAAAGCCTTCTTTTGACTCTTGGAGCGCCCTTGCGTAAGAGGAGCTGGACTTAGCGCCTTGCTGAGCCTCGCCTGATACAAGTCTTCCAAAGTCTTCATTGTATGCACTACATCCTGTGTGGCCATGCCCACCTCTTGCATTGCTTCCTCCTTGACCCCTTCCTTGGGTTGGAGGAGTTATATCTAAAGTTTGCAGCACCATGCAAATTAGGGGGAGGCGTGGAAAGCTATTGGAAAGGACGAGAGGGGGCCGAGGGCATGCGAATCCAAGAAAGATTTGTCAGTCACATCGTGGTCAATTTCCAAATGCTTAGAGCAGGTTGTTGTACTTGAGTGCTAGCACATGCAATACAATTGGGGGGTTGGGAGGGAGACGATGGGCTGTGTTCTCTGCATCCCTATCCTCACAATGATATTTTTCAAGATTACATTTAACTCCCTCATTTATGTTATTCCACACCATCTAATTTAGCTAGGGCATTCTTAGGAATGATGGAAGCAATGCAGACTCAATTTTGCTATCTTAACAAAGACTTGTCATCCTTCATTGAAGCGATACCCTTCTACTCGGATATATCATTGTGGCCTTCTAAGTCATAGATCGCTTCTCGCATGGATACTCCCTAGGACAATCCACCGTACCACCTAGAATAGGAAATAGTCATTTGCACTTAAACTTGAATTGCTATGAATTTTGTCAAAACCAATGTGTATGCCACTAAAAGGAAAGGTTGGTTATCACCCAAGAGACTATAATCCCCCGAACAATCTCCCCACAGATATTATTTAGACCCCTAGCTAATCCAACTCCCACTAGGACACCCACCATGGTGTATGTTGCAAGTATAGGCCATCCAAGTCTCAAAGGGATTAGCGTGTTATCCTTTTCCCAGTAGCTACTCTTGTCCAACTTCATACATATCAAGATACAATACTCTATTTCTAGATGGTGCTCACTTGATCATAGCCTTTGATTTTGGTGTATTTGAATGACGATGTACTCGGCTGCACAGTCTCAAGGCACATTTGGTGGACCCAACAAATGCATTACGCGTATTGAGCAAGGGTGACAATAGCTATTGTAATTAGACAGATATTGGTTGTGATACGCTAAATGAGAGAGTCAGCATAGTTCAACTAGATGGATGATCCCTTTCTGGGTGCATTGGAAGAGGCTTAGGGAAGCTAGCATACCTTTCAAGCACCATAGATGCAAAGCTAGCACAACTACGAAGGCTAAGGAGAGTGGATTTCAGCCAAACCATGCTAGTCAACCCCATAAATCCTACATTTGGCAACTTGACTTCCTTAGATCTTAGCTTTCTCTAGCAATCTTCTCTCGGATGACATCCTTTCATAGCTTTTTTCTACTTGCGTGATATATCTCTTGCAAGAAACTCTTTGTAGGGACCCATCCTTGAGTCTTTGGTTTCTTGCTCAGGGCTAAGGAGCCTTGACCTCTTTCCAATGGTGCAATGCCTGTCAACATGGAAGCTCTCTCGGTGTTCAATGTATCCTACAACTTACTTTCTGGCATAGGGCCTCCAACCCTTCCATCAATGTTAAACTTCATGGACATAAAATTTCAAAGCAAGAGATTCTTAGGAGTGATCCATGAGTAGATTGGTGAACCTTGATCTCAGCAATAATTTCTTGAATCTAAAGTACTCTCTACTCTCTATCCATTGAAAAAAATTATGTCGTCTCTTTTTTTGGATCCATTCAAAAGTTTGACATGAGCATTGAACACTAGTAGAAGTGGTAATTCCACCTCACTCCACACAATGTGACTTGCATTTCGCATAGTAATTTCTCTATTGAAATAACTATGGGACCGCACAACACAAAAGCATTAGGGGATGTGAAATGCAAAAGGGATTGCACAATACAAAAGCACCTTTCAAAGTTTTCCAAAGTAAAATTTCTTACCTTGCTCCAATCCCGTTGCGAGTCTTCCACATGCATCCTTTCCACTACCAAGGACACAAAGAAACTCCAACGTAATCTCCAAAGTTCCACATTCCTAGCTGTGACTGCAAGCTAACAACAGCTGCTTGACTTTAAGATCACTAACGCAAGTTACAGACAAAGGCTTCATGCAAGAAAAACCCCTCCTTTACAATGCCTATCTAAGCACATCTTGGCCAAGAATGCCCTCCAATTGGGTGAATCTAACAATAGCAACAACTTACGAGGTGAACACGATTTGCTTGTTTGAGGGTGTTTTAAAACAAGCTGTTGCATAGCCAGTTGGATGCAATCTTGCGCAAATGGTCCATTGTATAGAGGTGAATCTGACAATAGCAACAACTTGTGAGGTGAACACGATTTGCTTGTTTGAGGGTGCTTTAAAACAAGTTGTTGACAAAAGGAGAGAATATTTTCCAAGCACACATCCAAGAAGAAGAGGTTCACAAACGTAGGGATCAACGAATGAAAACTCTTTAGGGTTGGTACGGTGGAAAACTCTCTCACAACTGTAAACTACATCATCAAAGCTTCCCTCTTAGACGAGTTGTCCACTCCCAAGATGCAACCTCTCATCGATACACTTACGTGCCTTCTACTAAATAGCACAAATCTCTTGGTCTTCAAATTCCTTGACCAACATGGCGCTGCTACTGCACTTGCTCCATTCGTCTAAGCCAAAAGCCTCTTCAAGCTCCAGCATGGATACAACTCACGCGAGGGGTGCTTTAACAACCTTATCAGTTTGGATCGTCACCATTACTGATAGTCGTGACAAGCGACGTCACTTGATTTCTCACAAGCATAGACTACAAATCTCTTCGCTTCAAATTCCTTGACCAACCTGGCACTGCTGCTGCTGCACTTGCTCCATCTGGCAATGCTAGAAGCCTCTTCAAGATCCACCATGGATACAACTCGTGCGAGGGGTGCTTTAACAACTTTATCAGTTTGGACCATCTCCGTTATCAACAATCACGATAGGCGACATACACCCGATTTCTCACAAGCACAAAATCTTATTGATTGACGATATTATCGATGCAAACCTTGCAATCTCTCTCTCTCTCTCTCTCTCTCTCTCTCTCTCTCTTTTCTCACAAGCACAAAATCTTATTGATTGACAATAGTATCAATCCAAACCTTGCAATCTCTCTCTCTCTCTCTCTCTCTCTCTACCTTCCTACCTATATATTATATATATTATATATATATATATATTATATATATTATATATATTATATATATTATATATATATATATATTATATATATATATATATATTATATATATATATATATATATGCATGCATGCATGCATGTATGTATCTATATATCTATATATCTTATTTTCATCATCACCCCTCTTTGCCACGCATCAAGTACACTCAAGGCCAATTGGCGGTTCTTGTTCACTCGACTCTCATTGCCCTTCACATTTCTTCACACAAACCACCACTCATCACTCATTAGACCTCACAGTTATCCGAGCCTCTCATCGAACTTATCAACCTCACGACGTGGGAATCCTTGCCAAAACTTGGCCTATTCCAAACATCCTTAGTCCAACATCATCGCATTTCCCAACCACTAACTTGTCAACCAATGTTGGGATTTCTTCACATCAGAACGCATCCCACCTCTCACTACTCTATCCATCCAACTTGCGAATTCTTCACAAACATCACAACAAGTACTGCAACTCCATAGGAAAGTTGAACTTGATTCACATTCTTGGCTAGCCTCCTTATCGATGTGAGCAAGTTTCTTGCAAAACTCATCAAGCACACCAAGTGCTAAATATTCAAAGATGCTACATTTTAAAACCACCTACCTACTAATATATGTTTTTTATTCTTACATAGTCAAGAAAAGGCTTAAAGAGTATTTATGGATAAGTGTCCAACTTTCCACAACCAAAAGGCCCCATTATCATTGTGCAGATCTCGCTTGTTTCATGAAGTGTAGCGGCCTAAGGGGTGAGGCAAGAGGGAGGAGAGGAGGCAAGGCGAGGAGGAGATGGAGAAGAAAAGCAAGCAAGAGAGAGCAATGAAGGAAGAGAGGGGAAGCGAGAGAGAGAGAGAGAGAGAGAGAGAGAGAGAGAGAGAGAGAGAGAGAGAGAGAGAGAGAGAGAGATGTGCACGCGCATGCACACATGGAGGTTTTTGAAACACGAAAGCAAGGGAGAATTGTTGGGTAAGGCACTCCACACCACACACGTCTTAGCGCACGACATGGCCTCCAACACGTCTCTACACACCATGTGGCACTCTCTTCCATGCAACACGAGGCAACATCTTGCCTCCCTCTCCCTAAGATATATAGAGATAGAGAGAGAGAGAGATAGAGAAGAAGAGATAGAGATATAGAAGAGGAGCAAAGAAGAGCAAAGAAGAGAAGAGAAAAGAGAGAGGAGATGGAGAACATAAGCTTCATGATCCAAAAGCTGAGGACCTTACAACCCTTCCTTGAGACTTCAAGGACAAGCACCTCCACTACGATCACTATCCTTCCTTTGAGTTCACTTAAATCCTCATAGGCTTTGTGTGCATACACCCACTTTATTTACCAAGTACACCTCCTTCCACATACTAGCCTCAAGGGCAATTAAAGAGGTAGGGAGACAACTAAGAGAGCACGTGAGAGACTATGATGTATTATCATCCCAAAAAAAGCAAGTACAACAAGATATACTCTTTCCATCATGGGAAAGGAAGAGCCACACTGTGTCTCAAGGTAGTCTTTGTTTTAGAAAAGCCAAGTGATATATGTCACGCTGCCAAATATAAAGTCTTGAGCAATAGGTCCGACAATAGTGTGTGCCCCTCAAGGAGGAAACCAAAAATCATCCTTGATATGTGCATGTCAATATGCTAGGTCTTTCTTGGACTCCTCCAAACCTAAATCACAAAACTGGGAACTCTTGTCTCTTGGTACCTAATCCGACCCTCCCCACTCAATCTCTAGCATATGAGACCAGTTGACAAACTCTGCTTGTGGGAAGCTTTTGTGTATTAACCCAAAAACCCAGATTTATGAGATAATAGTGGTACTTGAATTCCGCCTTTATCTCAGCTGACTGTTAATTGCCACGGAGAGCACCAACAAAGCATGGTGAAAAAACTCATCCATCTCTTTGGGCAGTAGATCGAAGCCTTTTTCTACATTCCAACATTTGAAACTCGAAAAAAAAAACACGTAGCAATGTCTATCTGGTTCAAGATTAAGTGAGCCAGTCTTTGCAAGTCACACAGTAAAGTGTTCTCGAACAACATACCCAATCCCAAAATGTTTTGATAAGCATCTCCCTAAAAAATAAATGTTGCTAGACATGGCCAATGCAGTTTTCATAACTTTGCCAACTAGCGAAACTATTAAAAGTGACTGTGCACACAAACAAAATAGACATGCCCTTCGGAAGTTAAACAATGTATAAGTAGAACAGAAATATCTGGCAACAATCATTGCAATAATGAATAGAGACTCACAGACCTGAAAAGTGAGTTGAAAAGATATCTCCTGTGGGGACAAGAAAAATACATTTGCTAGAGACCCTCTAGACTTTTGCTTTGGCAGGGAAAAATTTTATGACCTTGATACATGACCAATCATAAATATATTACAGCAATGGTTCCCTTAACAGAACATACTTAAAGTATATATCTGCATTCCATGTAGAGAACTTTCATGCCTCCAACAAGAGCAACTATCCTGCAGGGCATCTTCAATGAGATTCTCCAACCATGACCCCACTTGGGCACCTGCTGTGAAGTGAATATTTGAATGCATTTGAGTCGAACTGCCTCTACAATGTCTTTAGTGAAATAAAATTACCGTGCCTATTCTCTGAAATGAACAATAAAAGGATGGCATTTCACTGTCTTAGTTCATCAGCGAAAATCACTGCCCAAGAGCAAAATAGACATGCATCATATTTTGAAAACTAGCCTACACCTCAGCCAGATTTGAAAAAACAATACATGCAACATAATGAAACCCATGGAAACAGGGCTACTGAAACAGCATAAAGAAGGATGGTATGCACAAGATTGATGTCCAGAAAAGCATGTCACAGCAGCATCCTTAATATAGTTGCTTGCACAGATTGCATCTGCGTGTGACAAAGCATGATTGTGAGAATACTGCTTTCCAAATCTCTCTGCGTGCAAGAGTCCAAATCTTCGCAAGTGGCTATCTATCTTCTCCATGTTGCCAGGGAACCATATCCAGAGTGCAGCTGCCGTTCTCTCAGGTTTGCAAAGCGTGAGTCAAGAGTTTGTGGCATCCTTCCGGAAGCATTAACCGTCATCTACACAAAAAGAAACAAAATGGCATCTATAAACTTCCTAAAGAGGACAATGGCAATAGCAATCAGAGGAGAAAATATTACAGGAGCATGCCCTCATTTACCTTGTTTGGACCCCTTGTTGACCTTCGAGGTGCAGTTATTGCACTCTTCCCTGACGTCCACCGCACAGCAGGCCTTCTAATTGCTCCTTTCCTGAACATACAGAGCTTGTGTCGATATGTAATTAAATAACCATGAACAGGAGCCTTGTTGAAGCAATTCAAAGAACACTCCAATAGACGTTTTTCTAGGTGAGAACAAACCTGACTCAACAAGTTTCTCCCAAGAAAACATGAAAAGGAGAACATACCTAATGTCCTCAATGTAAACTACATAATAATTTACAGAAATCGAGGTATAAGCTGTGTTCCGCTTGATCAGGCTTTAAAGAACAAGATATCGACGTCATTTTTTTTTGAAATGGAGTGCTTGGCCACCAACCACTCCAACATACTGGATTTCAGCCTCAAAACATTTTGTCATTGAGCTGATGTGCAGTCTGCAGCATCTATTTTATCATATCCTTTACATAATGATGAATCTGCTAAGGTCAATGTAAATGGCACCCAACTTTGCTCAAATTCTTCTCTGGGCAACATCGTGAGGGAGCTGATGCCAGTCGCAATTGTAGACATTTCATTTTTTCCTACTTGCATTCACATTCATTGAAATAGTGTACAGTAGTAGTAGCATTAGTGAAGCTGATGGAAAAGGAAAAGGCCATGCCACTGGAATAAGGTAGATGCATGCTCTTGTTTCCAGATATATAGTGCATAGCCAAGCAACTTCATGACCAAAGGTAATGCATCCCATTACCACACAACATCAGCAGCAGCACCCTTTTAAAAAAATCAACTCGTGATTCACCATCCAGGACTTGCAACCTCGGTAAATACTGCTTGAAAGCACCCATACTTTCAAGGAGTGCACCGTAGTTAGTGACCCCTTGCCATAGCCATGCAAATCGCAAAGAAAAAGTAAACTGCCCGTTGAGAAGATGGAAAGATGTGTGAGATCTGTATCATCTAAACTAGGGAGTCTTTTCCTCGCCCAAATTGTGCTCAATCAAGATGTGGAGCAAGGTGGAAGATTCTTGTACACCTCATCCAAAAACAATAGGAAGACAACATAGAAGGTGAATTGCAGCTCTCGTGAGTCGTGGATAGCATCAGAACATCACTAAGTCCTCTGCGCCAACAATTCCATGACAAAAGCAGCACTCCTTCAATGAAACGCTCTCATTTTCACTGTCTGGCCTCACCCGTGAACCCATAACTCCATCTACGGCATATTTCGATCATTCGTTCTAAACAGCGCATCGTGTGCAACTCACACTTGCACCTCGCAACCAAACGTTGTTTCGTAGCTACACAACATTGGCCACTCACTTGCTCAGTCGATTAGGGACCGATATCTTGAGGCTGCTTCCTGTAGCCACAAATGGACGAGAAGCTCCTTGCATGGATTTCCTGTAAAAGAATTCCGATAAGATGTTTGGGAAGTAAACGGATTTGGTCTCTTGTGATGAAAATAAGGACGATTCGTTTGCACCATGCCATCGTCATCCCAAAGAGTTTACCTATTCCACCATTTCCTCGTGGGACTAACATTCAAAGACAATGCTCTCCGTGCAGCCGCCTTTGTCGCCATAAACTTAGAATTTCCACCTCGAGCTCTAGCCTCTGCCAATTTTCCCTGTACGATGAGATTACGCGTCAGTTTTCCTGACTTAAAAAAGCATGATAGAAAGGGCATCCATCGTCGAGGCTTATACCTGGCGAACTGCTGAAGAACGAAGTGCGACGGATCTCTGTAAAGCATCCTTTCTCTGTTGAACGGACAATACCCGAGTACGATTCTTTATCTGTCAATTATTTAAAAATGCAAGCTAGTCAAAACCCTTTGAGAAGGAGAAGGCTTTGAAAGGCAAGGAGAGGGCGGTGCAAGAATGGATGTAAGCCCATAGCAGGCAAATAAATACTTACGGGAGCCCGTCGCTGCTGCTTCTGCTTGGACATCTTAATAATGTCATCTGCAGGGCAAAATCGGGGGGAAATCACACAAGAATTCCAGCGCCTAGTAGCAGAAACGAAGGCGAGGAGCGAAGGAAGCAGGAAATGGAAACCCTAAGCAGGAAAGGAGCGAAAAGGGAGAAGTGGAAATACCTAAGGACATGTGGACCTTACGCTCGATGTCGCCCATGTTGAACTTAAGGTCGGAGGGGGGAGGGGGCGCCATGGCGGAAACCCTAAACAGCAGAGCGTGTGTTTTACGATTAGTAAAGAGGAGAGACGTAGAGACCCTCGGCAGTTCAAACGACTGATACCATCATAGAATATATAAAGGTTCAGCTAGTTCCTTTTATCAGGTTGACCCATAACCTCACCCTTTCTTTTCACCCTGGTACGATTTAGGGCAAGGAATCTTAAGGATTGAGATTCGTTGGATGAGTTCTCACACTATGATTTGAGGGAGGAAATTTCAGGTAGTAGAGAAGTTTGGCCGAGCATGCAATTCTCCAATATCAATTGTATTTGCATTTATGACAGTTTTGTGCCCAAATCGGTTTGAACACTCCAAGGCCGCGGCCAAAAGCCCCTTCATCCCTTTTTGGTCTGAGCCCAGCGTTAGGTCAAGCTAACTTCTTTAGTGGATGCTACTTGTAGTTTGTAAGTTTAGTTAGTGTTGAGAGAAGCAAACACAATCGATAGGGTCCCAAGATAATCTAATAAACACGTGTCACGGTGCATAGGAGTCAGTGAGTAATGCTCCTTGCGGAAGATGCCTTGGCTCTGGTAGCTCTTCCATGATTACAACTTGTGAGTCTCTCCCGTGGCGACCTCCAATCTATTCATATATGGCTCACTGTTATTTGGCCGAATATAGATTCTATCCGAGATGTTGTCTTTAATTTCTAAAGCAATACATGCAACTGTTTCTATACATGTTGCGGGTTTTAGTTTTTGCTTCTGTCATTTATCTTCATATCATGTTCATTTCAATAATTGATATCAGAGCCAGCAATGAAATGGAATCCAAGTCAAAGGTAATGAAGCTCGTGACATTTACTCGAGTTGATTCTCCCTACATGGCAATTGAGCGTCTGACTAATATTATGGAAAAAGAATTATGGCGTATCGTTTCTTGAGCGGAAAAGGAGGATGACTTTAACAAATCTGCTCAATGCAAAAGTTGCAATGAATGAGCACTGGGGATCGTTGGCATAGCTCTCATAGTAAAATACAAATCCCCATCTTCATTTGTCATAAAGTGCAGCTAAGAACTGGATGGCAATGGAAACTTTGTTTGGCTCTCAGCTCAAAAACTCCGAGTTAAAAGAAGAATTCTTTAGCTTGAAAATGGGTGATAATGTTTCATTGGATTGAGCAGGATGTGATTCTTCTCACAGGTCTGGCACCAATGTATGCTGGGATAGTATGTCTATCTCTACCGAAAATGATCACTACCCTCCGTGATGATGAGTGAAGCTAGATGAAAGCTACAAAATGGAGCATCAAAGGTTTCGATTGGAAAGCACAATATGATCGGGGAGAAGACCATCCAGCACATTTTTATCATGTAATCAATGGTGATTGTAATGAATTGGCAAAGAAATAACCAAAGAGTGAGTACACACTTAGATATACCTTGTGGTTTTAATGTGCATGGTTGGGCATACTATAATATCTTTCCCTTTTCTTATGATCGTGATCTAAGAGAACTTCTTCATCTCTAGAAGGAATTAGAGGAGGAGGAGGCATAGATGAAGAACCAACGATGGAAGGTGGTGATAGATCTTTACCTTGTATTGGTTTAGAGAAAGAGTTCCACCAACATTTGTTGATGAGCTCTTGGAAACTTTCTTGGGAGTTTCCCAAGCGTTTGATGCCTACTTCCCTTTTCCAAAGGGAAACCTGGGATCACATTTAAAAGTAAGTCAGCTTCTTTGAGTTTTCAAGCTTGCCAGTGGGAATACTTGTTGTCTAGATGGACAGTTATTGGCATAGTAGACTGAGTTAAAAGGACGATAGCTTTTAGAGTGGTTCAAGAATTAGATGAGTGCTTTTCTATGCGCCAACCGTGAGGAGTTGCACATCACTTTAGCCTCTCCCTTGGCAAGGTGTTGGGTTTGCAACCAAAGCATTTAGTCAATTGGCATGCCCTCACAAGATAAACAAGCAACTATGATATAACACTTCACATTACAAGCCATGAGATCTTAGAGCATGCTGGCCCTAAACAATTAGTATATGCAAAATGCCAAGCAATGATTAGCTAGGTTGCTCATGTTGTTAATTAGAGCACTCAATTTGTGTTCAACAATGGTGGCTTATCCAATAGGATTAAGCTTTAGCATTAATGTTTAATGGTGGAGCCTTTGAGAAGATTATGTCATACAGCCCCTACACACTCTCAATGTAATTAGATTTTAGGCTTACGATTTAATCTATTTATGTTAACAAAAAAAATGATACTTTTTCTCATACCTTGTTCTTCAGTTCTAGAACAATCATATCTAGTTTTTTGCTATTTTTCTAGATGGAATTTATGTTTATGACCCAGAGGGATATGTTTGGACACACTAGGATGGCACCATTAGGGATATATTTTGACCTAATGCCCCCAATTTCGAGTGGCTAAGCCTAAGAATAGCAACGATCATCACAATAGAGCTTTCATCTTGTCAAAAAACAAGGATTCATTTGTGCTTCAAACTTCCAATCCCCACATTGTTGGTTCCAAGGGTGGTATTTTGAATAACATGGTTGAGCCTAAGAATAGACAATAGAGCTTTCATCTTGTCAAAAAGCAAGGAGACATTTGTGCTTCAAACTTCCAATCCCCACATTGTTGGTTTTCAATAGCTCCACATTGTGCTCTTAGATTTGTAGGTGACCCAATGCACTGAGGACTCGCATTGTGACAATGTTGAGCACTATGTTAGCTCTCAAAATTGAGCCCTTATGGAGTGTCCCCATTACAACTCAATGCAAGCTTGGTCATGCCTTGAATGAGGATATACGTAGTAACGTGGTTTGGTTGATTATCACATGGAAACTCTTCTTATATTGATTTACATGCACCACCTCACACAAGTTATACATTGTCTATTGGGTCTCCAATTTCAATGACCAAGCAATCACAGCACCAAGTAAAAGTTCCAAATGACTTTGCATACACTCCAAAACTACATACAATATGTTGACACAAATAGCTCATCAAGAATCACATTTTTTGTGCATTGTTCATGTGCAGCAAGTACTAAACTTGTGCTTTGCACGGGCAAAGATACATGACCATCGTCAACCACTCCCCATCTGAAGGTGGATCTTCCCTTAGCCAGCTAGTAGAAAGCATTTGCTTCAGGGAGTTACGCTCCCATCGTTCAATCGGTTTCTAATGTGAATGATCTCATAACTGGCTACGGCTTAAGAGTAACACAAGTGGTTGCATGAGATCAACTTGGTGATCATCATCTCAACATTAGGTGGAGCGCATCAAGCACTTTATGTAAAAGCATGCATATGATTGCTCCATTTAGCTCCATCTATAAATGCGACACTATTCTTCTACAGATTATACTATTACTCAATAGAAAAGCTTTTAGTAATCCGGCAGTGGTGGTTTGTGAATTAAATACTGCAAGGTAGGCCTCCTTCTCCCCTAGATATTGAATGATTAGTGTTGGTTTCTTTCATCAATGCTAGATTCAGGAATTTAATTTGCTTCCTTGTTTGGATCCAATGGAGCTCTCATTCGACTACTTTGCTGGAATCAAGGAAACGGATCAACTAAAAAGTAATTGAGAAAGGGCCAAGGCCAAAACAAATACATGTTTTAAACACTCGAAGCTCCTTTTGGCACATGCATTGATCGGTTCTTAAATTGCTAATCAATTCACATTGCACACTTGATTTGGCTTTTGAAATTTTGGCTAAGTCTTACCCTGTGGCTCTGAGACCTTCCATTTCCTCCTTTCATTCCATTGACCTTCTCTCTCCTCCTTTCTCCGAAAGCTCAACTTCCATCTCCTCTGTTCCATTGACCTTCTATCTCTTGCTTCCTCCCAAAGCTGCCTCTTGTCTTTCCACTTCCTCCCCACTCAAAGCATATCTCTTATCTTTCCACCTCCCCTCCACTCAAAGCCTACCTCTTGTCTTTCCACCTCCTCCCCTCTCCAAACCTCCATCCAAGAGCTCCTTCCTTGTGACATGTGGCAAGCTCTCCTCCTCCAAGCTACAAAGTGCCTCAAATTTTTTTCCTAGTGTCTGTGGTTAATAGGTTAAAGATATGCTTTGCAATCTCAATAGATATAGAATTGGAAAACTTCCAAAAGCTAGCATGAGGGCTATCATAAATAACACAAAGTCATTTGGAGCATATTTGAATTTTGCTAATCTTTATGAGCTTTCATCATAGAAGGTATCATGTTTCAAAAAGTCATTATGGCTCAAAAAATTGCCAAGCAAATTTCCCATATCACCCCCTTAGAGGAAAACCCCAAATATCCTATCCGGGGTGTTGCCCCCTAAACCCCATCAAGCGTGGTGCCCTTGAATCCCTGAGGAGTCCTTCTACCATCTCCTAACCATTAAATAGTCACCATAAAACAATGTAACATCTATTTTGGATACATAACATTGATACCCGTTTTAAGATTCCCTCAAAATTTTAATAAAATTACAACTTTTTCAAAAAAAGGCTATATTTTGCATAGTCAAAATTTTAATAACTTCTTAAATTCATGTAATTTTCATACATCATGCCCACAAATTAATAAGGACCTCGACGACATCCAAAAAGGAGTCATGGAACATTGTCAATAAAGCCCTTTATTGTTCTGAATTGATGCAACACAATTTCTTATGTTTACCTAATGCACTTTATAGGGATCCTAGACTTTTCAGCTCTTACCAATCTTTGCCCTTTGTGTCTACCTAATGTCCTTTATGGAGATTCGAGACCTTTCAGCTCCAATCTATGCAAATATGGCGTGCAGCTAGAGGAGTAGCCCTTTATGCTATTTGGAGTGTGAAAAAAGTCCATTCCTTAGTTTGGCAACTAATGTGGTCAAATAACTTTTTAGGACTCTACTTAGTGATGCCGATTTAGCCTTTGAAGGCAAGCCGTGTGATTTAGGAGGAAGTGATCAAGGTTTTGAGTCAAGCTAGTTTTATGCTTAGCAGAGCTTCTTGGGATGTAATATAATATAAGTCAGCTATTTAAAAAGGGGAAAAAAAAACTTGGTCTACTTGGGCATTGCATTCCCTAAATCTCGCTTCAACGAATTGGACTATGCAAATACAATTTGATCACCAAGCTTCCACTCCATAGCACCCCTACATATAACTTCGTGGTGTGTTGTGTGTGTGCTTGGTTGTAAGACCTTGGCCATACCCTCGTGGACATATTGCCTTGATGTTGTTAAAATGTAAGACTTGCTATTTTAATGGGTTGCAAGTAGTGTTTGGGCATGAAATTGTGAGGGGTTTTCATGTGATAGGAGTTAAACGATGTGGTCACTTATCTATTCATGATCGACCAAAGGTGGTGTAATGGCTTAAAGTATGTTGTTTGCCCAATCACCACGACCATCTAAAGAAATCCACTGAAGCAATGGAGCAATTTTTTGCCCCTATGGAGATGGCCCAAATGGGCTTGCTATGCAGGCATTGCGGGGACCTGAGGAAAAAGCTAAAGCCCTAATAATTGGTAGGCAACAAATCTCTGCTCCATTACCAACATAAGGATGTAGGCTATGGGAAGAGAGTTGCCAACCTTGCTCGCCAATGCCATGGATGCTTGCTCACATCTCATGGGAAAGCTCTCTCAACAAGCTCTACATGTGGAGGTGAGGTCCACCTAGACAACCTTGGACACATGTGAAATCTAATGGTACTCTTGCTCCACGCCATTGTCTTGTTCGATTCTTTCACAGGCGAAGTTCCGGTCCATCAAATGGGCATTGGACAAGTCTTCACAAAAAACTGGCAAGTACTATGCACCTTGAAAACTTCAAGTTTTCAAATTTACCTGAGAGGGTTCTCTTTTCAAAATTCATAAGCTTTTTCCAGAATTTAATTATATTTTGGCATTAAAACCTGAAAAGTTCCAAGACCTATGAGGTGGAAAGTTGAAGGTTTCTATATCTAAAACTTTTATGTGAAACTACATTGGGACACCGCTTTGGACACTACATTGAACACCACTATCTAAGGGTGTGTTTCCATGGAGCCAAGTGTGATGTTGGTTTGACCACCCTCACGCTTGTGGGGTAGTCTGACTACTAGCCCCCGTTCACGCCACACGCAAGGAGGTGGTAGTTGCAAATTAATTAGACATAGAGAGGCTTAAGTGCCACCCCCATTTAGGCCACGATTGGCTAGGTGGCCAAAGTGACTCCTTGCATGGAGGTCTACACGCATGGGTCGTCAATCGAATCTCGAGTATGTATTTCAGGGGGGGCGTATCTTGCACCTAGGTGTGCACATTCAGTTTGTGTGGGGGAAATAGGCCCTAAGGGCCAGTGCACACCAGAAGGAAAATGCGCAATCCAAAATGAGATTTGAATCATACAATTTTGTTCACATGGGAAAATAAAAAACACCATTCATGCATTTAATCAACCTCTAACTTGATTGGAATGGACGTATGAGTACTTGCATTGTGAAGAGATGGGCCTTGTTGATTGGCCTACAGATCTTCATCTGTACCAAAGCCAGATTATTCAAGGGACTGGAACCCAATACAGCTCTAGATGGCAGAATACGATTGGCTGGAGAAGTGATGGCGCTTGGTGTGCAAATCCTCACCCTCAAAATCCGGGTTGCAAAAACGAGCACTAGGGGCGCTTCACCTTGTCTTGAAATTTGAGCTAATCGCCAGGGAATTGTGACCAGCTTCGAATAAGATGGAGCGTGTACATTGGCTCTAAAACGTAACGACAGTGGACACCATGTCCATTGACACGTGAGGAAATCTGATGCCAGGAAGAGCACGTGAGGCAGAGTGTGATGGATGTCACGTGAGATGCTATATTTGTATCCCACGCCATTGTCCGTGTCATCGTCCCCATGGTCTTCCCATGGTCTTGATTGAGTTCCTCCTTCCATAGCTATGGTGCTTCCCTGCTCTTCCGCTCATCTTTGGAGCTCCCTTCCCTCCTTCCATGGCCTCCCCCGACTCCCCCCTTCCTCCCCCCCATCATCTTTCCACCCAGCGTCGCCTCCTGAAGATCGCCCTCCACGCTCTTCCCCTCCAACAAGCTCAGCTCCCTCCCTCTCCCCTTCGATCCGTCGCTGTTGTTAACATCGGTGACCACAACGATCGCCTCCTCATCTACCTTGGCACCCATTCCGGCCACTTGCTCCTTTTCACCTGGTTCCGCTCCTCCACTTCTGCCCTGCCGTCTCATTCCATCCATCTTCCAGACCCTGTTAGCGAATCTAGCAAGAGTACGTGGCTCCTCACAGGTAACAGGCATTTGGGCTCGGCTCCTATTGATTGTCTTTGTCCGCTGCCGCGAAGGGGGCGGATTGCTGCACTCTTGGATCAACAGGTGGTCATTTTGGACTTGCACACTCTGGGTCCATTGGAGTGGCTGCCGTTGACGAAAGGTGCTTTCACTGTCACTAGGGCGTTTGGATTCACGGAAAGCGTGCACCGTACACCAGGAAGAGAGAGCGGAAAAGCTCCTGAGACTTCCAATATATATCGGGGTCAAGGGAGACTCGGAAGGCTTTTTGGATCAGGAAGATTACGTGAAAAACGTGCAGGACGGAGCCTATCGAATGAAGAAATTCAATCCGGCGAAGGCTCTCAAGGAGAGCTGGCGGATGTAGTGAATAACACGTCTACTAAGAAGAGGTCCAATACGGGCTTACAAAGAACATCGGAAGTCTCAGATGATAATTGTGATAGGATCGAAAAGTTTGCGGTGGCAGTAAAGCACAAATTGCTTCTGTACGAGATTCGCTTTGAAAACCAGAAACGAAAAGGGAAAACGTTAGCAGGGGAGGACAATGGAACACCATTGGCTGTCAAGGTGAAAGAGATTCCCGGACCTGAGGAAGTGGTAACCATGGCCTGGGTGGGAAGAGCCATTATAACAGGGAATTACCAGGAGTACAAGCTATTCTCGATTGCAGATGGAAAGGTGTGTCCCCTTTTCTGTCTTCCACAAGATACGCTCAGTCCACCCTTATTGAAGCCCTTTCCCAAGGAGCTCGAGGTTCTTCTTCTTATGGACACTGTTGGTGTGGTGGTGAATGCAATTGGGCAGCCTGCTTGCGGTAGCTTGCTCTTTAATGATATCCCAGGTGCTATTGGACAAAGCGCATCGTATGTAGTTGTAGTAAAGCGAGGCCTCGTGGAACTTTATCACCGTAAGACAGGTGCAAAGGTGCAGTCTGTTGTCTTGTCGGATTCAACAACTGGCCCGTATTGCGTTAGTGAGGATGATGATGGAAAATTTCTGGTTGTTTCCAGTGCACTTAAGGTAGGCCTAAAAACATGATCAAATACGTCTTTATCGTTCCAGGAACGGACGAATCTCTGTGTTCATCGTCTGTTTTTCCAAATGTGGTCTCTTATTGTATTCGTTTTGCTGCTTTGTTCTTTCTAATCCATGAGCATTCCAAGAACTCTCGATTGCATTTGGTTTGAAACCTGTAAACCACAGCTGCTCTGCTGAATACACGTAGGTAAATGGTACAGGTGTATTGTTTAGAAAGAGTGCCTATGGATGAGCAACTAAAAGAATTATTGAGGCAGAGACAATTTGATGAGGCTGTACAATTGGCAGAGGAGCATGTGACTGAAGTTGAGGATGACAATGCGAATGAGAAGTTGGCTATAGTACATGCGCAGGCAGGGTTTCTTTTGTTTTTTGACCTCAAATTCAAGGATGCCGTGGACCATTTTCTGAAGTCAACTGTTATGCATCCTGCTGAAGTGTTCCCTTTTTTCCCCACGTTGACAGATCGGTGGCGGGCCATGGTAAGATTGTAACTCTCTCCCCTGTAGTATGCTTTTTAAGGACAAGTTCCTACTCTGCAGCGGTCCAGTTATCCATCATAGCCTGTTGGAGCCCTTAGTAGCTTGAAGGAGGGTTCAATGCTACTCAGAGGAGCCGAATGTGGTTTGTTAGCTTTTCTCTCTTGTAAGTATGCAAGCCTTCCACTGTGCTTGAAGCAGCTAGTCCCACGTTGCATTTATGAAGTGGCAACCCTAGTCTTTACGTATGCTACATTCATCATCTCGTCTCAGCACCTTTTTGTGTGCTCTCAATGTTGAGAAGGATGGAATAGTCATTGAAGACGGCATGTCTTGTCTATTTTTGGGATTGGAGCTCAAATGTGGTCCTTGTGGGAAGAAACAAAGAACAACTCTGACGTTGACAGTTTTTTTTGGCATAGTTGCTGAGAAATGGTGACTCTTTAGGGTTTACACAATGCATAAACATGTCTCAATCCGTCGCTTGTGCACATGAGTAATATTTGAGTAAGTCACACACATACTTAGATCATGTACATGGAGTAGAACAACCAATCTTGCAGAATACCTTGCACAAAACAGGTAAACCCTAATACAAAATGGTGAGGTCTGTAATAAAACAATACAACGTCTGTGCTCAACAGATAACAGGATCTCGTATGCAAGAGAGAAAAGCAGATAGTATGGAGAATAAAAAATTTGATTACTATAAAACTGATACAATAGATGGCGCTGCCTCCCAGCCGTGCGCTCTTGTGTGAGAAGCTTCGATGGCGTGCTGGAAACAGTAGAGGATGGAGGCTGGATGCTAAGGAATCAGGGTTGTAGCCAGTGATCAATATGGGCTTCACGGGCTTGCTCTTATATAGCCACCAGTCGTAGTCGGTTAGACCCAATTGGGAGACCAACCTAGTCGGCCCAAAACGGCCGATTGGAGGTCGGTTCCGAGATAGGCCACTGACCACACGTTAGAATTGTGGCGCAGAATAGAGTAACTTACCTACGGTCTTCGTTCGGCCTAGAGCCATCTAGGATCATCTGGGGCTCCAAACGGGCCCCGCGGCCTGAGAGTGGGCTGCCCCGGGAAATGCTCCATCTACCCTCAGTGCGGTCAGTCATGGGATGCCTTCTCGCACTTGCATGTAGCCTAGTTGGCAGTGTGCCAACTCTATCTGAAGCCGTCCAGCCATTAGGCCACACATGGCTCCCATCTGGTGTCCAAACCAGGACCTACTGGATAACCGAGCTACTCAAATGCTTTCTCCTCATATGGGGGGCTTACAAGTGGAGTTAGCTGGTTCCCGCGTAGTTACATGAGAGTGGAGTATTGATATCTAACAAGATCACTATACCAGGGTGACCCAAAAGAGTGGTGGGCCAGGACGAAACTCGACAAAAGTAGAAACGTTACATTGAAACACAGTTTCTAGACAATGTTTGGGGATCTCCTGCCTAGAAATTGATGCCACAGCTCCTTTCACGTGCTGTTTTTGTGGCCTCTTCGTCTCTTCCCTCTTTCAGTTCCTCTCTTGTTCCCTTGCCTCTCAGCCATTATTGGGCATATCCTTTTTGGACACTGCGGGCCTGTGCCCTATTAGAGAGTTTGGCGCTTTTGGAGGCCTGGGCTGGCTGTTTTGGACAGCCAGGTAGTTCTCCCTTATATCTTCTCCATTTTGGGCAATTCCTCTCTCCGTCTCATTTATCATGTGTGTGTGGGAGAGAGAAAGAAAGAAAGAAAGAAAGAAAAAAAGAAGGAAAGTTTATTAAAGTCTTTGGAAGACCGATGGGTCTATGAGACTGTGAAAATCCTGATACAACAAGCTGTGGTAGTGGAGCTACTAAATGAGCGCCGATACCAATGCAAAATGCAAAAATGCAGAATGGCAGTATTAAGTCCTAAGTACAACATAGTCATGTCGATGGTCGACTATATATCAATCGCAGCATCGTCATCAATATCATCATCATCAACGGCAGTAGCAAGATACTAGGATGGATGAGGTAGTGGAGGCATGGAGTTGGCAATAGAGTGCTATTGGCCACTCAAAGGTGCGGTCCTGGCACGTCTCCTAGTCGTAGCTCTGTGTCTGACCAGGGCTATCGTGACCCCCATTGATCGGGCTTCGACTCTAAACAAGGAGGGGATGTCCCCAAGTGTGATCTGTGTGTTGACCCTCTGTCTGAGTTGTTGGGTCACAGGCTTCGGGTCACGGTCATGTCGAGGCCTCGTCTCGCGGGGGTCCATGTGATCTAGCTGAAAGAACTCCGTGATAGAGCTCTGAGAGGGATCAGTCGAGGAAGAAGTCTGCTCCTGTCTCTGTGCTCGGAGTATCCTCTCACGGTGTCTAAGTGCCTCATGAATGAAACCTGCCAAATACCGCTGGGTCTAGGTAGAAGAGGAAACATGCCAAAATCCCATAACTATCCCTGAAGAGGCAGTGGAAATGCCCTCGAATCTCATAGTACACAGGACACCTGAATATGAAATGCTCCTCTGTCTCAACCTCTTGTATGTCGCACAATGTGCATATGCGCCTCTCCCTGGGTAGTCGCTCTGCTCTGCTGCTCTCGATGCGAAGTCTGTGTGAAGAGACCCGGAACTGCCCAAGTGAGATCCTCAACGAAGGGGGGTAGGTGAATCTGCGTGTATCCTGGTGGGTCAATGAAACTCTCCACTATGATATGTAAGAAGTGATCTCTGTAGAAGCTAAGCTCACTGGGAGTTCACTCGGTCCCAACCAAATCCGAAATGTGTGTAGTTGTAGTAGATCCTCACAGATAACTTGGTTGACCTCGTGTGATAAGAGGGGAGAAAACGGAGCATCCATGCTGTACTGGAAGGGAGGTAGTCTATCCATGTGGAGCCCCAATCGCTCAAACCATCTCTCTGTACGTGCATCCCAGCACCTCTGGTCTCCTCCTGTTGCAAGTGCCATAGAAGAGGATAGAGCTATCCATGGTAGCGTGCTACGCCCTGAGGTATAATCCCCATATTCCCTAACTCGGTACAGATACGTGATGACCTGAAATGCAGCATCTAGTTGTAAAGGGGGTGACCCAAACTCAGCTTGAATGATCTGGTGAGGAACGGATGACTTACCACAAATCATCCGTGATAACATGAGAACTTGTAGCCGCTCCAAACGGGCCCACTTAGTGTCCGACAAGTCTGGCCCCCGGGCGAACCAAGGAGTCAAAAAGCAACCCCTTGGTCGTGGATCCTGAAAGTGCGAACGGAAGCACTGCCTCTCTATAGTTTGGCCAATGAAGCATACCCTCTACTCAAGCGTGCATGCATCGCGGGTCTCATAATGAAACTGGGTCCGGAGAAGATAACCCCAAGATAAGTGTATGATGAAACTATCTCAACAGATGACCCCGCAAATGTGAACTGCTCCTGACGCATGATGGCTCGAGATGTATTGAAGATCATGACCTTGGTTTTACCCAGGTTGACCTTCAAATTATGAGACTCACAAAAGGACTGTAGTGCGTCTAGGTGTCTCTGAAGCCCCTTTGCTGAGGAAGACAAGAGAGCCACGTTATCTGCGTAGAGCAAAATCTGGATCAGCGTGCCCTTTGTTTGCATCACTATCTCCAGCTCCTCAATGTAGAGGCCAAACAAGGTAGGCAACAAAGGACGGGTCACCCGTCCTTTGTTGACCCCGATGGTGCTCATGATCTCGTCTGTCCACTCGGATCGTGCCTGAACTCTGCCTGAAACTCTCTCGTAAAGTGCCATGACAGCCCAAATGATCTCCTGGTCATAACCCAAGTCCTGTAGGTGCCGTATGAGGCGGGCTCTCAGAGCTGTGTCAAATGCCTTGCGAAAATTCACAAAGCAACAATAAACCCTCTGCTTCCATGACCTCGCCTCCTCGATGATACATCTAAGCGTGAGAATGTGGTCCATGGTTCCATGATCACGCCGGAATCCGGCCTGTCCTGTTGCTCTAAGTCCTCGACACTCTACAAGTTTGCTAATTTCAGAGTCAAGTACTGATGCATAAATCTTGGACATGACATGTCCAATCATAATGGTCCTGTAGTTCTCCGGGCTCATGGGATCCCCTGCCTTGTGGATGGGTGAGATAGTGTTAATGGTCCAAGTGTTTGGAAATCCCAAACAAACAGCTTCATTAAAAAGCTTTGCTAAGATCGGGGCTAGGAGGTTAATCCCATATGCAATGAACTCAGTGCATAGCCCCTCATGATCCTTCGCTCGGCCATTATGAAGTTTCATTACGGCATCCTTTACCCCTCCTCTAGTGAAGAGGGTGCAGGATGTGGGACGAGGCATGTGTGAGAGGTTAGGGACTGGCTGATTTGGGATGTCATAAAGTGTGCGTGCATAATCAAACCAGATCTAAGTGTCAGTGAGTTGCGGAGGGGATCGTCCTTCTAGAAATCTCTGCTAGAAGTCTTAGAGTTGTTACTAAACAAAATGTTCAGTAGCTCCTCCTCGTTCCAACGAACGAAGTCTAGTTTCTTCCTCCGTACCGTTCTACGGTATTCGCGTAGCGTATCTGGTGCGCTCGGAAGATTGTTTTTGGTTTTGAATTTGAGTTGAGGACGTAGAGCCGTACACTCATCATCGTACCAACTATTATAGGGTACAGTTCCTGAGGAGTGGTAGGCGGGTGGTGTAGGGAAAAGCGTGAATGGCAGCCTCATGTAGTGAGCGGGTGACAAGGGCAGCACGATCCTCTAAAAAAAATATGAAGTCAATATAAGCGAGAAGTATGTACAGAGGGTCAGAGTAAGAAGGTGAGTGATCCCGATCAAAGCGTATATCGTGGTAGGTGGAGTAAGTACTGAGTGGGGTGGAAGGTGCTATGCAAAGGAAGGTGGAGATGCTAAAGAAAAGGTATGTATGATTAGCCCCTGGGGAGAGAGGTGCTACAGTGAAGTCAGTAATGTGAGATGTGAAGATAGGGGATCCCATGATGTAATCAACAACACTGGAGTCCCCCCCCATGTGGAAAGCATGTGAAACCACCTGAAGCGGGCCATCTGTCAAGACCATTATAGATAATGAGATCATGTATCTTGCCGAGGTCTAATAGGGCCTGCCCATTAGAGGAGAATGAACCTTGCCTGTCAGTCGAAACCCGTAGCAATCCTGCGTACTCAAGGTCAATATCTGGCAGTACAGTGGAATCATCTTTGAAGTCAAGAAGTGGTATCTGACGGGCCCTTGTCCTCATGTTGAAGTCCCCCACTAGGAGGACTTCTCCGCGGCTAGAGAAGTCAACGATGGATTGATAAAGGGTAGCAAATGGGGATGTCTCATCATCACCTCGGATATCTCTGGCAAAGTGGGAGGTCTCAGGGGGGAAGTAGCAAACTGCGACAAACAGATCCCGGCTGTCCATGTGTCGAATCCGGATCCAAAGAAATATGGAATGTGTATCTCTTTGCTCTACTGAAATGGTCCCCCGAAGTGTGGATCTTAAAAGGACTGCAACTCCACCTGAACCTCGAACTCCTCCTGTACCCCTCGTCTCATCTCTTTAGGCAGACTCCCATGTATATCCACTGACTATTGGAAGAGGGCGCTCTAGACTCTGATGTGTCTGTATAAAAGACTGTATAGGATTCCGAGAAGTTCCCTGGTTCTGACCATAAGGTACCATTACAGTTCCAAATGGTGCAGGACAGGGTCTTGGATATCTGAGTCTCATAGACCCCACTTCCCTATGTAGGGGAGGGGACAGGTGCCCTACAGGGGCCTGTATAGGATTCCGAAAAGTTTTCTGGTTCTGAGAAGTTCCTACGGGGGTCTGTATAGGATTTCGAGAAGTTCCCTGGTTCTGACCATAAGGTGCCATTACAGTTCCAAATGGTGCAGGACAGGGTCTCGGATATCTGAGTCTCATAGACCCCACTTCCCTATGTAGGGGAGGGGGCAGGTGCCCTATGGGGGCCTGTAAGAAGTCGTCCCTCTCTTACCACTGCCCACTTCCCCTCCTTCCGGGCTTGATCCCGCTGCTGCAGCAAAGAGCGCCTCTCCTCAACCTGTAGAGGTGTGAGGTCCTCATCCATAGAGATCGCTGGTTGATCTCGAAGTACTGATCTGCGTCATAGAGTTGAAAGTCGTGCCTGAGTGTCATGGAACTGTATGATCAGGGGTTGCTCTCGGTTGGGATCTCTCCCTACCCGCCATGCCACACCCAGGGTAGCGGCCACGAACGCAATCACATCTACCATCGGTGTAGCCTCAATGCATGGGATCCCGTGTACTCTGATGAGAGCCTTACTGGCTCTTTGCTGCTGCTCCATGAGGGTAGCCGAAATGGTTACCCTTGCAGGTTTCCGTTTGGCCACGTCAACCCATCTGGAAGTCTCCTCAATAGTAGATTGCATGCTCGCAATTTGTGCCTCGACCATCGGGGTACTCCTTGGGACAGTGTGTATGGCTGTGACCTCCTGTTGAAGTTGCATGATATTCTGTGTGAGTCCCTGAATAAGACCCGCCTGCTCCCGAATGGCCCTAGCTTGCTCCTATATGATGCGGCTTTGCTCCTGGTTGAAGCGGACCTGCTCCCATGCGAAGCGAGTCAGCTCCATCTCACGCTCACGGAAACTATGTATCTCCATGAGCAAGGTCTCAGGGGCCTCTGGTGTATCAGTCCATCCATGTCTATGCTGAAATTGTGGTGACTGTGCAATGAAAGTGTGGGACTGAGTTTTGAAATTGGACGGTGACTGGGTGAATTGGGTGAGGAACGGAGATGACAGTGGAATGGATGAGGCAGTCCCAATGGGGTGTGGGAGCGTGGGCTGACTGAGAGGGAGAGGGGAGAGTGAAGCGTAATGCGGAACAGTGTATGACACCTCCGAAGTAGGGGTCATAAGCGGTGCGAGAGCTGTAACAGGAGAGGAGGAGAAGGGAACAACAACCGGCACCATGAGCATGAGTATGCCACTGATCGTAGATGTAGAGGGAGCTGAGACTGGAATTGGATATGAGCCTGAAGTAGGGGCTGAAGTTGAAGTAGAGATAGAGATAGAGGGAGTTGAGGCTGGAGCTGAAACCGAAACTGAAATTGTAGCGGGAGCAGGTTGAGGTAGAGATAGAGGCTGAAGAAGCTGAGGCGGGTCCTGCCTTTGCCTTGCTGTCTACCCCGAGTCCACTTCGGTTGTAACGTGTGTTAACATCCTCCTTCAGTTGTGTCGTTTGCTTTTTGTTGTTGTTGTTGTTGTCGTCTTTCTTGGCTTTGTCCACCATTTCTCTTGGACTTATTTAAAAAAAAAAAAAAGGGGGTGGGTGTAGGTCTTAGTGTCCGACCGGGAGCGGGAGCACCGGCTACCCCCCCATAATGGGAGGCACATCCAGTGCGAGGTGGTGGCGAGGTGGGATGGAAGCCTGAGGCGGAGAGGCAGTCAGGAGGTGGAGAAGGAGAGGCTAAGATGGCGAGGAGTGTTTTTATAAAAAAAACATTATTATTAAAAAAAAAAAGGGGGGGCGGAGGTGGCAAAGGTGGCAAGGGGCTGAAGCGGGAGCGGGAGGAGCAGAGAGGGGGGTGGCTAGGTAGGCTAAGCGTAGGGAGGGGGGTAGGAGGCGTAGGATGAGCATAGGCGTAGGGGTAGGCTGAGCGTAGGGCGTAGGCGTAGGGGGCATAGGGGTAGGCATAGGCGTAGGATGAGCGTGGGAAGGAGCTGCAAGCAAGGGGGAGGAGCGACAGGGACAGGGAGAGCTGCGAGGGAGAGGGCAGCAGGGCGTGAGCGGGAGTGTGAGCGAGAGCGTAGGCTGAGCGTGAGCTGAGAGAGAGGGAGATGGAGAGGTGGGCAGCGGGAGAGAGAGAGAGAGAGAGAGAGAGAGAGAGAGAGAGAGCTATGAGACAAAGTACTAAAGCAGAGTAACACATACAAGCATCTGTGGGCTGAGGCAAAGTGCTGACTAAGGCCCTTTGCTGAGTACTATACTAAACTAAGCCCAAAACTCAAAGCTCAAAGCTAATACTCAAAGCTAATGCTCAATCTCAGAATCAAAATACATAACCAGGAGCCATGGTAGCTCTCCTATGAGCTGCAAAAATATATCGTATCTATGTCTTCCGGCTCGTCTCTCGCTGTTGGAAAGGTCACCTCCCCATTTGATATGAGGAGAGCATGGGTTGAACCTGGTCTCTGAGATATGGCCACATGGGCAGCATCATGGCCGCCATGAGGGCAGGGAGCAGATAGAGAAAAGAGAGAAGAGGTGGTTGCCACATGAACAGCAGCAAGGCTGTCATGTGGGCAGCACTATTCAAGACATACCTCAGAGAATAGTGGTGCAAAGACACGTGGACATCGAGGACTGGCTAGATCATGAACTGTGCAAGGACGCTGAGCTGAAAGACTGCGATGACATGGTGCTGACATCAGCAACAGTACTGACTGTCTGCAGTAGGTGTTCGGAACTGTGGCAGGTGTCGGCGGGACTGTTGGTGCAGTAAGGTGCCTGCATGGAGGATATGGAGGGCTTTATGCCCTGGAACAAAGGCTGAAATAGGGCACTGGTTGGGCTGGTAGGTGCAACCAACCAATTGGTTTTAGGGCAGAGAGAAAGTCGGCCAGGAAGGGGGTCTGCCAGTTGGTTTTTGCAGCAGCCCTCTAGGCCTATAAAAGGGAGGGCCTTGTGCCCTCATTGAGCATTCTCTGGAGCAGCAGATTTACAGCAGACAGGGCTTCCTTTGGCCTTTTCCCAGGAGGTGAAGGAGACCTAAAGAGGGCTGCAGACTGAGCTAGTAAGTGCTGCCTACCTAGGCTGATCTACAGGCAGTAAGGTAGAGAGAACCATTCTGGACAGGAAGTCTATAGACGCTCGAGGTCGAACACGCGGGCTCAAGTCTAGAGATAGCTGGCAGATAGGAGAAGGACCTTGTGGTAAGATCAGAGGACCACACCATTGGTGGGACTCTGGATCTCTCTCTTTTGTATTGTGTCCATAGCTTTGGACGGAAATATATTATTTTGGTTGTTTCTCTATCTGGTTGGTTTATTGTCTATTGATGAGTCTGCACATCTATTCTATGCACATAAGTTTAAGAAGTTTGTGATTCCACACCCCACACCACACTATGTGAGCTCTTGGGCAATTCTATCAGTCTTCTGCTGTGCGTACCCTCTGTTGGGTGATTTCTGACTGGTGCGGTCTCCGTGCTCTTTGCATCCGGTGTGCCATATTGAGAGTGATGCCTTTGCTCGGGCGATCCCCTCCGAATAGAGTTGTGATGGGCATGAGCTCCATCGTGCGTGCTTTGGTCCGTCTCTGCATCATGTGTGGCCCCTGCATCTCTGGCTGCATCTCTCGTCATCGTCTCATCCCACTGACCCATGCTGCCCTCATGTCATCTATCTCCTCATCCTCAACTCCGCCATGTCCAGGGGTAGACTCGAATGCATAGAAATCTGTGATGTGTTGCTAAGCATGATCCATCCCTGTCTCCTCCTGTTGTCTAATATGGTGTGGTAGGACCTTCGCCGCATCTCCATTAGATAGAGACCAACGCAGACCTGATTCTGGAAGTGAATTAGGTAGGAGAGCGGTCCAAAACCTTGTCTTCTCGAAAGAGGAAGTGGTACTGTTCTCGGATCTCATAATAAACTGGGCAAATGCTGCTATGTCTCCACCTCATCCATTGTGCATAGTTTGTAGATCCGGTGCTCTCTAGGCATACCTTTGGCTCTCGCTGCCTCAATCCTTAATTGATGGGAGACCTGCATTTGTCCGATGGCAATTCTCAAGGCATGTGAGACTCGTGTGTCCTCTATATATTGGGGTATGATAATCACTCCATCCTCCGATACTCTCAAGAAGTGGTCACAGTAGAACTTGATCTTGGTAGGCAACTTCTGGTCTCCTCCCCAAGTCTATGACGTAAAAAGCTGGAGTAGGTCCAACCGTATAATACGGTTGATCTCATCTCATGGGACCAAGGGATCAGGGGCATCCAAACTGTACTGAAAGGGGGGGAGACCGTCCATCTGAATACCTTGGCTGTGAAACCATTTGGACATGCGTGCATAGTATGCCTTCGGAGCCCCACTCTTAGCTAGTCGTATAGATGACTCCAGTGCCAAGCTCGGTAGTCTCCCTCCAGGTAAGGCTAGACCCTATGATTATAAGTGACCGTCTGGAAGATGGCATCAATCTTGAGTGGTGTCGTGGCGAACTCTGCTAGCACGATCTGGTGGGGGGATGAGGGCTTACTCCGAATTCTAGGGGCTCGTACTCTCTTTCTGATTGACTAGTACAAACTCATCACCCCCCAAATCATGAATTCTGGGATCTGCATCTCCCAAAGTCGCCTAATCATCCGAGATTGTGGGACTGCGTTGGAGGTCTTTTTCTGAAAGTCTACAAAGCAAGCGTAAAATTTTTGGGATCTCAATCTTGCCTCCTCAATGACTGCTTGTAGGGTGAAGGAACCCAGCCTGTCTCAACCGTGTGTCTCTGTGTAGGAGCTCATCTCTCTCTCTCTCTCTCTCTCTCTCTCTCTCTCTCGTACTGACCCATAGAGCTTAGCCACTATATGATCAATCATGAGAGTGTGGTAGTTCCTGTTGGAAAAGTATTGGTCACCTCCCCATCTGTGAGCCCTTCAATGAGGAGTGCCGGGGGGGGGTGGACTAGGGTAGGATGGGGCTGCCACGTCGACAGCATCATAGCTGTCATGTGGGCAGCACTCAGACATGAAAAAACAGAAAAGGGGACTGCCACATGGACAGCAAACAGGCTGCCATGTGGGCAGCAATACCTGGAACAGCCACTGCCAGCAGTTGGCAGGACCAGATCTGCAACAGCTCCACACGCCTGTAAGAACTCACGGGCAGCAAGGCTTCCCAAAACTTTTTATTGTACTCTTTGAGGTTCTTACAATTTGCGGCATCCAGCTTATGCCATGCTGTCATTATATCCATTTCAAAAATGGTGGTGAGGCAAGAAGATGAGAAAACTTGCTTGAACTCAACCCAAGTGTTAGGGGCTTTACCTTGCAAGAGCAAATTGGTCCACCATTGAAGTGCATTGCCCTTGAGGAATGTGGCTGCCTTCCTGATCTTTGATGACTTTGTGAAGCTCCCACCGGCATAGGCAGCATCAAATTGTTGCACAAAAGTCAATGCTTTCAGCCTCTTCTGAGTCCAAGTGAATGTCACAAATTTTACAGCAGCCCCACCCTCTTTGTAGTCTTTCAATTTGCTCTTGGGTGCAATGTTGTCATACACAGGTGGCTGCAAATAAGGAGGTGGCATCATTTGGCCCAAACTTTGTGCATTACTGCCAACTCCCATAGCTGGATTGACCATTCCAGGTCCTATTTCTTGCATCTGTGGCATATTCATGGAACCACTAATCATTCCCGGCATCCCCATCTGCATTCCGGGCTGCATCCCTATGTTTGCATACATCATGTTGGCATTTGCAGCCGGCATAACCCCCATCATTTGTTGCTGGAAATTTTGCATTCCTGGCTGAAAACAGCCCAAGTATGTACTAGGCTTGAAAAACTGAGCCGCCTCCAAAATATCCTGGATGCATCATGGGCTGAGGGAGGACTTGCTGTCCTTGATTTACTAGAATGGAAATTATTGGCAGTACCTGCTACAGGGGTGTGGGCATCTCTGGTGGCTGTCCACTGAAAGATACATGCCTGTGAGTCTTCTTTATGCTTCTTCTGCTTCTTCTGAGCTGTCTTTTTGCTTCCAGGAGGAGCAATAGTAGTAGTAGTTTGCATAATCTCCATGAAAGTATGTTGCAATGTGACAGGGCTCCCACAGCATTCTGCATTTGCAACTGAAAAAGGACATTGGGATCAAGCTCCTTTGCTTCATCTACCTCATCTTGTGAGTCTTGCTCCTCATCACCCCTGCTGATGCTATGGTCCTCCTCAAAACTCTCTGACGCCTTGTCTTCCTCTTGCTTTGAGATAGTCAAGGACCTCTCACGGTGTGACATGCTTGCTGGTTCTTTGGTTGTAACTGGGATGCAATGGGGGCTTTCTTCACCCAACACTACCAGGGCTCACCTTTGCTGGAAGATGGTGACTGTCCTGGCAATGGAACCACTGAAACCGGCCTTTAGTAAACCCAAGGGCAGTAAACTGTAACTAAGCTTAGCATCCATATTATATATAGCCACCTTGCATCTCTTTCAACCACTTCCTTAATCACAAAACCACTTAGAAACAACTTTGAAAAAGAAACTGGATGGAGGCTAGAATGCCCTTGCTTAATGAACCAAACACGAAACATCACACTGGCCCCAAATACCTTGGCGCCCCTTTCGGTATTTATTTATTTTCCACTACCAAAGCCAACACTTGGCCTCTGCGTGCATCCAATTCCAGTGCACCACTAGTACCCCAATGCCAGCGTCAAAACTAAGGCATATCTCAACAACCATGTCACCTGATTGTAACAAGGCATCAAAGCAAATCCCTAGAAGTGCTGAAATAGCCTCAAGGCATCAAATTGCAACCAATCTGTTCCTCTGGCATCCACCAGGCATACCCTCTATGATTGGGTTTCTACCTACAACTTGTAATGCCGAGAAAGAACTCCAAACAACAAAATGCAAAGCGACAAGTTTCTGAGATAGCAAAAGCAAGCCAAAAGGAAGTTGGAATATCCATACCCAATATCCATGGAAGAGGGGCAAGCTCTTTCTTGCACTTTATCCTCTGCCCAGGCCCCTAGGGGTGTAGAAATGACTTCCAATCAGGGGAAAAGAGAGAGAAAGTAAGGAAACAGATGATGAGAGCTGAAAAGAGAAGGAAGAGCAAGGCTCACAGGTGTAGAAGCCAGAAACAAGAGAGATGCTAAAATATCTGCAACAGGATCTCTGGAGGTGCAGAACAACCCGTACAGCTTCAGAATGGGTCGTTCAATCAAGAAAACATGATGTATCAACTGGAAATCAGGTCTTGGACTGTGTGCCAGCAGTTTCAGTGCATGAGAGCTGCCTTGGGATGTGTGCCAGCAGCATAAATGGGCTGAAATGCAGCAAAAGCAGGTCAAATTGCAGTAGATATACTGCCTAGGGATGCGTGCCACCACTGGGCGGCTGTTCTAGCTTTGAAATCTGAGCAGAAATCAGCAAAAACAGCTTCCAATCACCTTGGGAACTGGGCAGCAGCAAAAACCAAGGTCCTTGCACCTTGAGAAAGATGAAAATCAGCTATACAACAATGAAGTTACATTGAAAAACGTGTAGGAGGGTGAAGGGGGGAAAGAAGCTTGCATGGGGGGGTTGCCACATGGCCCTTCATTAATGCTCTAACCCTCCAAACCAGTGAAACAGTTGGTTTGTCTTCACATTTTTGCCTTCACATTAAAGTCCTAACCCCTCCTAACCAATAAAAGACTTCTAGGAAGTGGGTGCTTCCTCTAGGCCAGTCCCCTCGGCCAAAGTAACAAGGGAAGTAGCCACGGGGTTAGCTACACCTGAAATTCATGTTCTCGTGATATGTGCCCTTGTGATAAGGAGGGTGACTCAGGTTCAGTCAGGTGCATACAGAGTTTTGGTCTACCAAAAATTGAGTTTGCTATTTTGCTGTGTGGTTTAGCAGCAGGGATGGTGATTTCAGAAGCAGAAGCCTCTTCAGCCCCTTCTTTCCCTTCGTCCTACCCCAATCGAGCTCTTTCCTTCACCATCCCTAACTTTGGAGAGTCCGGAAAACTGGATGGGACTAGCTATCCTATCTGGAAGGTGAAGATCCAGAGTCATTTAGTGGCTCGGAAACCCTGCAAACTGACAAAGGGAATGGAGGTGAAGCCGGAGGATGTAAGGATACTCATACGAGTAGATGGAGAGGAGCTCGAAGCTTGGGAAGATAGACATGCCCATGCCTCGGCATTGATCATAGGGACTACGGCGGACTTTGTGCTTCCTCAATCCAGATGACTGAAACGTTGTTTCTTGCAACTATGGTCCGAAACGCAGTCAGAAGGTGGACTCATGTCAGTTGGCCTTGAT
The DNA here is from genome assembly GCF_047967505.1 of Dipteris shenzhenensis. NCBI lineage: Eukaryota > Viridiplantae > Streptophyta > Polypodiopsida > Gleicheniales > Dipteridaceae > Dipteris > Dipteris shenzhenensis. The sequence continues at coordinate 57,672,970 of NC_141598.1, forward strand.
GGTACTGAGGAGGCTACCTCGTCACGACTGTGACAGCAAGGCAGAGGACCAAACCTCTGACTTTTGAGGAGTTGGGTCCATTACTGCTCTAGGAAGAAGCTAGGGAGAAGCTCTACAACAACGACAACGATGACGAGGCAGTGCTAGCAAAGGAAAGGGCAAGCCTAACGGTGGCAAGCCCAAGAAGGTTGACTCTGGAGATGACAAGGACACTTCGAAGAAGATGAAGCAAAAGAAAAAGTGTTTCTATTGTGACACGCCAGGCCATTTTGCGAAGGATCAAAAAAACAAGGAGTCCGACTTAGATTCAGATGGTGACGCAAAAGCCAAAGCTAATGTGACAATCGAAGAACTATTCGTGGTGACATCTCCGTGTGTTACTGAGGTAAGATATGCTGACCTAGAAGTCACAGTGATGATGTCTGACATTGAGATGTGGGCCGACGGGGAGTTAGAAACCTCTGTGAAGGTGAAGGACAGCACGGAGTGCTTGGGATCTTCTAGGTGCGTGGCTGTTGATGCTGACACGAGGGTGGATTCCATGGAGTATCCTAGGGTTTCATGTTCAGATGGTTGCTGTAACTGAGAAGGGGATAATACATGATTGCACAGGTTATTGGTATGTGCCTCGATGAGGTGCATGGCTTGCTTTCAGAGCGAGCACACAGGCAATATGACGATTTGGTATGTACTTGGTGCTCTTAATTTAAGCCTTATAGCATGTTGTGGAGAGAATTTGCTCTTCATATGTCTCAAGTAATGCGAGATTGGAAGGAATGGGCCTTCTTAGAAGGCAGAAGGGGAAGTGTGGGTGCTTCTTCAAATCTCGTACACAAATTGCTCAAAGGTGATGGACAAGGTGTACTGAGGCCAGAAGAGTACCTGCTTGAGTGCTTAGTGAGAGTTCCAGGTTATCTGGAGATATTCTTGGGATTTCATTTCTCGAGATGGTTCTTTTGTTGCGGACCTTGCCAAAGGAAGGACAGGTTGAAATAGACCCTCAGAGCACGGTGCTTGGAAGACTCAGGAGGCCCTGATTTTAGCCCCACAGGACTGGTGGGGGGAGGGAGCTGGTATGCATTCTGATCGGCCACATAGACCAGCCCACAACCCCATGCATAGGGGTAAGTGGAGGGAGCCGGCACACAAAGCAAGGGGGCTGGGCCCCCACGTGAAAGCCGAGGCACACAGCCCAAGGAGAGCTGCCCACAGCCAAGATAAAGGGCCGGTGGGGGTGGGATTTCTATAAACTGAGTCGGCCAGAAGGCCTGCTCCAGTCTGCCATTTCAAGGGGCCCTTGGGGCCTATAAAAAGAGGCACTTGGGCCTCATAACATCATCCAGCACACCAGTAGTTTTGGGAGCAGCAGTGCACACATCTTCAGGCCTACTTCCAGGAGGCAGAAGAGTGCAATGGAGGCTGCAGACTCAGCTCTACTTGGGGCCGGGACTTGGCTGTCTTCTAGGGCAGTAAGAAGCTGAGATCTGGACAGAGAGTCTACACTCTCGAGGTGGAGCACGTGGGCTCAAGTTCTAGAGATATCCGACAGATAGTAGAAGTACGTGGTGGTAAGATCAAAGGACCACGCTCTGGTGGGACTTTGGATCTCTCTCTCTTTGTATTGTGTCCATAGTTTTGGACGGATTTTGATAGCTTCTATATCTGGCTGGATTATTGTCTATTGATGAGTTTGCACATCTATTTGAAGCACAAAAGTTAAAAAGTTTGTGATTTCACACCCCACACGCACTGTGTGAGCTCCTGGGCTATTCTATCAGTCTTCCGCTGTGCGTACCCTCTGTTGGTTGATTTCTAACAGTTTGGAAGAGGCATGGCAGGAGGCGGAACAGTGGCAGCAAGTAGGCATCCTGTCTGGAATGGAGGGGCATTCAGCCCTATATAAGGGGCCCTTTGGGGCCTCACTTGGCATCCAACAGTTCAGCAATTAAGGGAGCAGCAGAGCAGCACCAATTGGGGCTACATCCAGGAGTAGAATTGGGGGATGAGGAGCTGCAAACTTTGCTCAGCAAGGGGCTGACCCTAGGCTGTCTTCCAGGGCAGTAAGGTGTGGGGATCACAGACGGCGAGACTATATAAGCTTAGAGAGGAGCACGCAGGCTCAGGGATCTAGAGGTGCCAAGGAGATAGTAGGAGAACTTAAGGTCAGAGGATCGCGGTTTGGTGGGACTTTGAGCCTCTCTTTTGTATTGTGTCCAATTTTGGACCAAAATATGCCTTTTGTGGATTCTCTCTCTCTTGTGATTCACAGCCTATTTACTAGCTTGCACACACTCCTGGTTGTGAAGTACACATAAGAAGTATTTGATTGTGTAGTTTAACACTTCCGCGTGTGTTCCTGGGATGCTCTATCGGTCTTCCACTACAGGATATTCTCTGTAGGAATTCATTTCTTAACAATAGTATCCATGGGATGGGCTTTGTGTATTGGCACAATGGTGGTGGTGCTCCAAGTAGGGGGGTAGTTGTGGCATACAACATGTTGAGAGAGGAGATAATGAGTACTATTGGTATCAAACACGATTGTCCATTATCACCAACCCTGTTCGACCTCTACATAGATGAGCTCGAGACTTTCATTGGGACCCTAGGAGGGGCTGACTGCTTTTTGGTTGGATCGTTACTCCAGAGTATGCTATGCAGAGATGACGTGTCTTCCTCAACAGAGGGCCTCTAGTGACACTTGTGTTTCATACCTTTCGTGTCACACATGACTTGAAGGTCAACCTTGGCAAAACCAAGGTTATGATCTTCAATATTTCTTGAGCACTCATGCACATAGAGCATTCCACTTTGGACCAGTTACCGGTTGAGGTTGTTGCATTCTACACGTACGTTGGGGTCCTTTTCTTCAGCCCGATCTCACTGTGCGAGCAGCCCTCCATGCCCAACTGAGCTGGGTATAAACCGCAACTACTAGACTCGAGTGACGGTGCTTCCACTTCCACTTCTAGGATCCCCGAACAAAGATGCTTCAATTTGACTCTTTGGTCCAACTAGTAGGTATGTATGGGAGCCCTTGTTGGGGCGAGACCTATTAGAGACAGATTGGGCTTAAGTTGAGGGGCTTCAGGTTCTCATGCTTAAGAGGAGAGTAAGCAGGGAGAAGAGCAAAGGGGGAGAGAGTGAGAGAGAGAGACCAAATGTGCGGGTGTGAAGTGATAAGCCACACCACAAACTCTTAAGTTTTATTAGGATTAGGTTTTTCCCCCTATGACTGTCTTAAGACAGTCATAGGTGTCATATCTTTAATAAAGGGGTGGCAATGTGCCTTTACCCCAACAACCTCCCACCTAAAGGCCAATGTGCCTAAAGGGGAGAAAAGAATAAAAATTACAGCAATGTACAGTTACTGTATACAAGACCATAAAATAAGAGTGGTCTCATCCTAATCCCATGATGTGGCGGCAATGTGCAAACCGCTCTGTAGGCAAGTTCTTAGTGAGCAAATCTGCAGGATTATCATCAGTATGCACTTTCACAAGCTCAAGTCGCTTGTCTTCCAGTACCTCCCTGATGAAATGATATTTCACATCTATATGCTTGGTCTTCTGATGAAAGACCGGATTCTTTGCCAACATGATAGCACTCTGACTATCACAATGCAAAACTGGCATATCTCCTGTAATGCCCAAATCTCCCACCAGCCGAGTAAGCCATATTGCTTCCTTGCAAGCCTCAGTGGCTGCAACATTTTCAGCTTCAGTGGTTGACAGTGCAATTCATTTCTGCAACCGACACCCATGATATAGCACCTCCTGCAAAAGTGAAAATATAACCGGTAGTAGACTTCCGGTTATCTGCATTTCCTGCATAGTCTGAATCTGTAAAACCATGCACCAATGCATCCTGCCTACCATAGCATATGCACAAGTCTTTGGTACCCTTGAGATACCTCAAGACACCTTTCACTGCTTCCCAGTGCCGCTTGCCTGGATTTGCCATATACCTGCTGATGACTCCCACCGCAAAAGCAATATCCGGACGAGTGGCAACCATGGCATACATCAAAGAACCAACTGCAGATGCATACGGAACCTTGGCCATTTCAGCCTTATCATCATCTGATCTGGAGCTGTCCTTACTGCTGAGTTTTAAATGTGGAGGCAACGGGGTACTAATAGACTTCCCCCCCTCCATTTTAAACCTCTGCAGTACTTTGTCAATGTACTCCTTCTGTGACAGAAACAAAAGTCCCTTGGACCTGTCACGAGTAATCCGCATGCCAAGAATATGGTTTGCATCACCCAAGTCTTTCATGTCAAAAGACTTATGCAGTTGTTTCTTCAAAGCACTAATCTCATGCTGAGATTTACTGGCAATCAGCATGTCATCCACATATAGAATGAGTAGCATCAAACTGCCATCCTTTGCCCGTTTGGTGTACAAGCAATGATCGGTCTCACACCTATGATACCCTTGGGACTGCATGAAGGCATCAAACTTCTTGTACCATTCTCTTGGTGCCTGCTTGAGTCCATACAAGCTCCTCTTGAGCTTACACACAAGCTGCTCTTTCCCTTTAACAGCATATCCCTCTGGCTGACACATATAGATCTCATCATGGAGATCTCGTGAAGAAAAGCAGTCTTCACATCCATCTGACATAAATCCATGTCGTCATGAGCTAACACTGCTCTCAAAGTAGTCATCTTGACTACAGGGGAAAAGATCTCATCAAAGTCAATGCCCTTCTCCTGCTTAAATCCCTTGGCAACCAATCTGGCCTTATACCTTGGTAAAGCATTTGAATCCACTTTGACTTTGTAAACCCACTTGCATGGCAAAACCTTTCTGCCTGCAGGTAGCTGCACCAAGTCCCATGTATCATTGTGAAGTAGGGAGTCCATTTCAGATTGCATGGCTTTCTCCCACTTCCTTTTCTCTGTTCTTCCCATGGCTTCCTTGAAGCTGGAAGGCTCACCACAATCTGTCAGCATAATAAAATCAGCCACATTATTGGCTCCTGGAACAAACCTGGCAGGAGGCCGTTGTACACGGGTGCTCCTCCTAACAAAATGTTCCGGATTAGGCTGCTGTCCAGCCTGTTCGTCATGTATGACGGGTGGCTGTACCACCATATCTGGCTGTTCTACAGCCCCATCTGCTGGCATATCCAGTGGTGCATTATTGGCAAAATTATCTGGCTGATTTTCAGCCTGTATACCCTCTTGAACAGGATTATCTGCAGCAGCCTGCTGCTGCATATTAATGGGCATTCTTTGCTGTCCCACATCATCATAAATAACCCTCCTGTATTCCACAGGTTGCATGGGTTCTTTGTGTACACTATCCTCTTTAAAGATCATTCCTTTAACAGACATGTGTCCCAACCGGCTATGCCACAATGAAACCTTTGGTAGCTCGGTTATGGCAACAACATGATTACCCACACTGGAAACATAAAGAGGGTACAAGGTATCACTCTTAAAACCCTCAGCCACTACAACCTGGCCATCAGTAATCACCCATTTGGAATCCCCAAATGTGGTGTGGTAACCACTGTCATCCAATAAGCCAGTGCTAATCATATTTTTCTTGATTTGCGGCACATGGCGAACACCATCAAGCATAAATGTGCGTCCATCAGGAAACACTATCTGTATACTGCCAATCCCTGCAATCTGACATGCATAGTTGTTCCCAAGGTGAACAACTCTATGAGTACCTGTGTAGGAAGTAAACCACTCCCTATGAGGAGTAACATGAAAAGAAGCACCCGAATCCAAGAGCCAGGTGTGCATGTCATGGCCATCAATAACCAAGGTATGTGCAATTACAGCATAAGAACATAATACCTCATGTCTGTCACTGTCACTGTCCTCTGCTGCAACATTCACTGCATCCAAGTCATCTACCTTGGCCTTGCCTTTGCCTTTGCTTCCACTGCCTGCATCCTTTGTGTCAGTCTTTTTGGCCTTATGATCCCGTATGAACTTGAAGCACTTAGACTTCACATGTCCCTTCTTGCCACAATAAAAGCATTCAATATCCTTTTTACCACGGGACTGACTGTGGGATTTGGACTTACTAGCAGATCTGCCCTTCTGCTGAGTCCTGCCTCTATCCTGTACCTGCAAGGCATTTGAAGACTTGGTGCTCGCATTATTCTTCCTGCTCATCTCCTCCATAAGGAGAGAGCTCTCTACATCAGCATACATAAGAGTGACATTCGAATTTGACAGGGTGGTCTTGAAAGTGTCCCAACTCTCAGGGAGGGTACACAACAAGAAAGTAGCCTTGAACTCCTCATCAAGGTTCAGTCCCTGTGCAATAAGCTGTGTAAAGATGGCATTGAACTCACTCAAGTGTGAGGTCATAGGTGTACCTTCCTTCATGCGAAGATCAACCAGCTTCTTCAACCAATAAACCTTACTGGCTGAACTCTTTTGGGCATACAATTCTTCTAGTCTGTGCCATAGACCATAAGAGGTCTTTTCAGCCTGAACATTGAACACAAGGGTATCAGAAATAGTAAGCATAATAGCTGCCCTTGCGGACAAATCAAGCTCCTCCCAGTCATCAGCTGCCATGTCAGATGGCTTGACACCCTTCAGCCTTATGGGCTTAGAAATCTTCTTTAACAGAAGTAACATTCAAACACTGTTCTGCCCATAATGCATAGTTGTGTGCTCCTTCCAATTTCTTTATGTTCAGAATTGAAGATTCACTTCCCCCTGATGCCATATCAGATAAGGAAAGTTCCTGTCTCCCTGTAAGTCAAAAATGACTGCATAAAGTTCTGATTTCTCAGAAAAAACCTGCTCTATAAAGAGTCAGGAGCACTCACAATAGTGCTGATTTTTTTACTGTCAAGAGAATCTGCAGCAAAACAGTAAATTTCCTCTAGTTACTGTACCTTCTGACACACTGTACCGTGCTCAAATAGGCATAAAATTCTGATTTCTCAAGAAAGAACAGTAATTTCAGAATGCTGCAGTTGCTCCACAAGTGCTTTAACAGTGCATCATCAGCTGACAAAGCACAAACACTGCTGACCTGATCACTTCTCCCACCTCAGATGAGGTACTGCACTGATTTAATATGCATAAACCACTTGGCATACACCAAAAAAAAAATCAGACACTTCAGCCTGTCACAAAACCTGCAACAGAAAATGGGATAAATCCCAAGCAATCACCCTTCTGCCAAGGGGATTAAATGCATCTGAAGATCTCTGTCAGTAACCCAAGTGCTCTCAAACAAAATCTGGGAAAAAGCCCCTTGATCTGACACCTGAACCAAGTGAAGAACACCTCAACACTGAGGTAGCATACAATGTGAAAATCTTTCTGACAAAATCAACTAACAGTGTAATGCATATACTGCCCTGTGTAGAAATGACATACACAGATCCCAACGTACAAACACTCAATGAGGAACCTTTTGAGCACTGTCAACGATGGACAGTTAGGGACCGAGTAAACTCGATGCGCCCTGGCCAAGCGTGGCTCAACTGAGGTTCTCTGAGTGTTGCACAAGAAATGTGACCTGCAAGAAAATGTCACCTCCACACTGCGAAAATCGAGACAAATGTGTGCACTCTGGCACCACACTACCTCAAGGCATACAAAGCATCAACTGCCGGGCAAAAGCCCTATGATCTGCAGCCTGCTCACTTGTAAACTGAGATTCAAACCCAGTAAAAGCATATATCCTCTGTCAGATGCATAAATCCCGATATCTGTGCACAAGTCCTCCACGAAGAAAGAAAATAACTTAAAAAGTACTTGTTGTACTTCATGCAATGCAATGCACCTCGGGTAAGACCCAGATCTCCTCGCTGTACCTGAGTAGGGTACAGATCCAAGGAGAGAGTTCGAAATGCACTCCTCTGACGCAGATCCAAACCAAAAAATGCACCTCCCTGACGTAAAAATTCGGAAGCAACTCCCTGCACAGTTCGTACGGCGATCCGTACTGTTGCAGACGACTGTCCGTACTGCTGTACGGCCGACGTACGGCGGTCGAAGGTACCAGACGAAGAAAAAAGTACGGTGTCCGTACGTCCGTACGACTGTACGGCGCGACGCGCGATGCACAGATCTGCTCACGCGTGCGCTGCTCGGCGCTGCCCTCGACCGCGCGATGCCCCGCCCTGCTACAGCCGCCCTGCTGCAGATGTCCCGCGCCGCCCTGCTGCAGCTGCCTGCGCTGCTGTCCTGCTGGCCCGCGATGCACACTGGCAGCTGCCCTGTGCAATGCTAAGGGCACGAAGCCCAAGAGGCAAGGGGAAGGGTAGAGAGGAGAGTGGGGCTGGAAGGGAGTGAGGCTGGCTCTGATACCAGTTAAGAGGAGAGTAAGCAGGGAGAAGAGCAAAGGGGGAGAGAGTGAGAGAGAGAGACCAAATGTGCGGTGTGAAGTGATAAGCCACACCACAAACTCTTAAGTTTTATTAGGATTAGGTTTTCCCCCCTATGACTGTCTTAAGACAGTCATAGGTGTCATATCTTTAATAAAGGGGTGGCAATGTGCCTTTACCCCAACAACCTATGACTGTCTTAAGACAGTCATAGGTGTCATATCTTTAATAAAGGGGTGGCAATGTGCCTTTACCCCAACAATGCTTTCACAGATGATTCGTAGTAAGCCTTCAGTCCCACATCAGATAGTCTTGGCTGAGTTTTGAGCATCCCCACTACAGCTCGACACAAAGTTTCAGGTTATCACGTACCTCTACCGCAATATAAATTATGGCTCCTGCAGGCTGCAACACAAGATGATGTAGGCTTCCTTGGTTGGCATTTCCTCATCCATGGTATTGGCGGCTGAGGGGGACCAGAGGTGTTGGTAAGCATGTACATGGAGATTGTTTGAGAACTAGGGGCTCCACATAGACACGCTACCTCCCTTCCAGTACAACGTTGCGGCCCCTTCCATCTTGCTCAGTTTCAGGAGTTGAACCAGGTCTTGTAAGAGGCTCTCTTGCCGTCACACACATTCAAGACTTGGTTGGCACCTTGCGAGCTCCCTGTGAAGCCCAGCTTTTATAGAGACCACTACCTACATATTTCAGAAGAGGACTTAATCAATCCGCCATGATACACACGGATCCATATCCCCCACTCCTTGAGGATATGGATTGGGTAGTTCCACGTCTCATCACACTGACTCTAAAATAGCAAAAGAGTATCGGGTACTCAGAGATAACGCTCCTAGTACACGCCCAGGTTTCATATATCCAGGTACCCTGGTGGCTCTCTAATGGGATGTGAGGAGCTCTCGTATCTGTGTTTGTTGAGCTGTCTCTTGATGCGGTGGAGGGTGTGGTCTCCTCGATCTCTGTATCTAATGGGCTACGTCAAGGGTGATGCCTCGTCTCTGGCGGTCTCCTCTGAGGAGGGTTGAAATAGACCGGACCTAGATTGTGTGTGCTCTGGTCACTCTCCGTGTCGCATGTGGAGTGTGTGCCTCTCGTCTGGCAACATCATGGCAGAGACTCACTCCTAATCCATGATGCTCTCATCTCATCAAGCTCCTCTTCATCAGCCTCCTTGGTAGCCGACTTAGATGCATAGAAATCTGTAACACGTGTTTGTGCTCTGTTGATCTCGCACACGTGTGGCATCGCCTCCTGCTGCTCTTTGGTCTGTCGCATCAGTATATCTCTCTGTTGTCGCATCTCAATCAAATAGAGCCCAACACAAACCTGGTCGGGAAAATGGATCAGCCGTGTAAGCGGACCAGAGCCATGTTCCTCCTGAAAGAGGCAGTGATATCGTCCTCAGATCTCATAGTAGACTGGGCAGACACATAGAAAGTGCTCCTTTGTCTCGACCTTCCCCATCCGGCATAGTTTGCAAATCCTCTGTTCTCTAGGTTTGCCTAGAGCTCTCCCTGCCTCAATTCTCAGCTGATGTAACAAGGCTCGTAACTGCCCGATGGTGATTCTCAGTGCATGTGAGACTCTCCTATCCTCGAGGTATTGAGGTCTGATGACGAGACCATACTCCGAGATCCTCAGGAAGTGGTCATGGTAGAAATGGATCTCGGTGGGGAACTTTTCTCCCCCCCAAGTCCTAGACGTTTGAAGCTGGAGGAGGTCTAACCATATAATAGGGTTGATCTCATCTTGTGGGATCATCTCGGGTGGTGCATCCATACTGTACTGAAAGGGGGGAAGTCTGTCCATTTGAATGCCGTGACTACCAAACCATGTGGATACCCGTGCGTACCCTGCACGTGTGCGTGCGTGGACACTGTGGGGCAGCGGGGTATTATTTACATAATCAGCACCTACCTTTTACTACCCTGCATTGAATTGATGGCTTGGTTACATTGGCCTTATCCCTTGCTCCAATTGGTTTGCAGTTCTGTGGTTTCTTATGGATGGATTGCTTGTTTAGAGATGTGCTATGTGTTCAATTCATATGTGGTTATGAATAGTGGTGATATGACAATGGGACATTTTTGTGTCTCTGCAATGCAATAATCAACTTTTTTTGCAATTTTATGATTTCGCAGGTTCCTAGAAATAGGTACTGGGGTTTGCATCCTCCACCACAGGCCATACAGAATGTTATTGAAATGAAATTGCAAGCTATTCAAAAGGGGCTTATTATGCAGTCAGTCAGCAACATAGATGAACTTACAGATGGACATAGTTTGTTGGCAAGGTTTTCGAGAGGCAAAAATAATGTGATGGAGGAGTTTGCTACGCAAGCAGCTGAACAAGTCATTCGGTTTGTTCTCTCTTAGATTGCTTTGCTTTTCAAATTATTGGTTTGTCTCAGGTAGAAGGTTTATGTGCTTGTTTGTTGTTGCATCTTGTTCTGTTGGAGATGAATTTTATCAGAAAGCTTTGTTTTAAAATCAACCTGAGGATGTGACTTCATAGGCGTTTACTTGTTTGTGTTTTTTTTTTAATGATTGTAACATGGGCTTGACTTTAACTGGGTATTCGTTTGTTCATTCAGATACCTGAAAGTTGTAAGGGGAAAGCCTCTGGCAGTATCAACGAAGGAGGGAGTGGATACACTCCTCATGAGGCTTTTTACAAAAGTAGGTGCCACAGAGGAAATGGAACAACTTGCTGCTTCTGAAAACAGCTGCCTTGTGGTATGAAGCATACTTTTTGTCCTGATGTGGATCATCCTTCCACGTTGATTTCTCTACATTTGGCTTTAGTGGAAAGCAGATAGCTTGTATGATATCCTTTCTTCTGCTTGTTTTTAATGTGCTTGATGTGGTAAGCTTAGATCTCCATTCCGTGCATGGTGTGCGTGTATTTGGGGGAGCAGCAGGTTGCTAAGAACTGTATGCTGCAAAGCAAGAAGGCCAGGGGCAACAAGTTGCAAGGAGGATGACAATGGAGCTTGCATGGGCGGTGCAGGAAGAGGTGAACGATTTGTTGCAAGATTCCAGAAATCTTCGCACCCTTGCATTTCTATATGAGACAAAAGGAATGCATATGCTGGCTCTCCAGGTGTGGCAAACGTTGGCTCAAGGTCACACAAGTGTATCAGTGATCAAGAAAGTGCCTTGTCAGGAGGCTGAGGAAATTATGGTGATGGAGGGAGTTGATATTCCTGCTTCTAAAATAGCTGCTGCCATGGAGGCATCCCGTCTTTTGGAGGCATCTTCTGACAGCAATTTGGTTCTCTCACACATGAATTGGGCAAGTTTCTCCTAGTTTTTTTGTGTTCAGTACATCGAATGAGGGAGCAAATTTCTTATAACATGTCTCATATTGTTTTTCGTCCTTGATAGTGTGACTCATCAGATTTTGATTTTGTCACACACTTACCTACTGCAGGCCTCTTTTGTGGTTGCAGATCTTAAATGTGGACCAGGATCTGGCCCTTCAAGTGCTAACCTCACCTAAGCGGTTAAGGAAACTTCCGCCTGGTAAAATTCTAGAAACATTATAGAGCATATATTGTGTTATTTTGCAAAGCACTTAGCTCTAGGAATCAAAGATTCACAAGATACAAGGAAACCTTACCCAAGCACATTTCTTAGAATGAAGCCAGCATTTTATCTTAAAAGACAATCTTTTTTGAGTGTGCATAGGTAATGTGTAATAAGCTTATGAATGATTTTTTTTGCTGAATCGTAAATTTGCACCTATTCTGCTGATCTACAATGCACATACATGTGTGTGTGTGTGTGTACCTATACACATACACAATTTCACATATACCTACCTACATGCATACATAATAGAAAAATACATACATATGTATGTATGTGTTAGAAAAGTAGAGGAGATTGCTTGCTTAAGGCCAATGTACTCTGCAGTGGAAGATACACCCCGAGACCACAAGGTACTTAAAGTGGAACACAACTCAAATAAATGTGATTTACTTAATGTAAGCAGAGCAACTGAGAGCTGACAGAGAACTCAGATGTACAGCCAAGAAAAAGTAGGCATGTAGATAAATCTCAAGTACAAAAACTTGGCAACATATGTACTGAAACCTCTAAAAACAACCTTGAGGTAAGGTACCAAAACAAGGCTCTGTTTTGCTGCACCTTCTGAAGGAAACTCCTCCTGCCACGCACCTCTGTGATTAGCTTCAGTAGCTGCTCAAGGATGAGCACTCCTGGAAAAGTTCTGCTCCGTTGTACTTTGTTGACAGATGCTTCCTCTGCAGCTCCATATGCTCTCCTACTTGATTTATGGCATGTAGGTCTGCTCTGGGTGCTCCAACTTAAATTGATCCCTGACCTCTTTGCTGCTTGGGAATGCAACCTAAAGTGTGGTGTCCTGGAATCAATCTATTTATAGGGCATACAGCACTCAGAACGTGGCCAACCTGCTGCATACTGGCCGACCAGTCTGTCAGCCAACCGCTGACTGGACCAACCCAGTCTGCACCTTCTCTGATCAGGCGAACCTGTTCTGGCAGCCTATTTAAGGCCTTGCATACAAGTGCCTCTTGCTGGGATCTGCCCCAGCCCATCTGCAATCTCCAGGCCCTGCAAGTGCCCGCAAACTGCTGACCCATCTGGCTGTCCTGCCATACAGTCCTGCTGACACGGCAAGTGTACTGTCACAGCCCACACTGCTTGGCATCATGGCTAGACACTTTCCAGCCCATGAAGACATACTTTGGTGGCCCTTTGGGCTGCCCCAAATAAACCCTAACAAGGAATACAATCTGCTGCCCATGTACATGGCCCATGTACATGGCAGCCTCACCCCTTCCCCCTACAGGTTCATCTACCCACAAGTATGCTGGGGTGTCAACTTTCCTAAGCTCTCTTCATTTCGGGCTCTCAGGTGGGGCATTTACCCAATATCTCCAACACCACACATTGTAGCCCAACCCCAACTTTGTCAAAGAACTGCTCCATCAGCTCCTTTGTATAAGCTTTCAGGAACAATGCAAGTATGTCTTCTTTATTTGGTCCATGCACCCGCATCTCACGGTCCTGATCTGCAACATATTTGAATGATTGAATCTGGTTTGAAACATTGGTACAGTCTCTGATCCAAGTCATGAACACTCCGGTGTCTTCAATATCCAAGGCACGAACAGAACCATCTAGTCGTCCCCCTGAGAAGATAAGGACTGACTAGAACCTGCATGGTACTAAAGATCCTGGGTTTGATACAACCGGTGCCATCTGCATCTTGGTCTTTGATTCCCCATACAGTGAGATCCTAGTGGTTGATCCACATTGATCCCCAGTGGTAGGAATCTCTTCGTGGAGTAGTCTATTGCCCACTTATCTTCTACGGGTACTGTCTTTGATCTTCAAGATCCCTTGTCTCCACCATGAAGACTTTGACAGGATTGTCATCTAGTCCTTCTAGCATCATGCAACTGGGCTTGTCTGGAGAAGCCTCATGATCACCTCAGTCGATCAACACTCAAGCTTGTTGGAGTTGTTGTCACTAATCTCAAGGACAATCTTGCAACAGGCGTCAAAAGCCTTTGCAATGAGAGATACTCCTTTGTTTGCATGGAAGATTCTCATCCTCCACTCTCCATCCAATTCAGAGCACCTATGCATACACTGGTCCCAAAGCAATCTACGGAAATCTCCAAAAAAACATAATGAAAATACATCCGTTGAAATTTTAGTCTGGTGATGCTTGCCATTGGTGCAAGCTAGGTACCTTCTACAAGTACCATAATCTTCCATGCCTTTGTCTAATCAAGCTCCCTCTAGTGAGCTCTTGCTTATCAAGCTCCATCTCTAGGTGTGCTCCTCCATTTCTGCAGCAGGTGATATTGGACTGGGTTCCTTAGATCTCATGAGTAACATTCTCTATCCTCCACCACAGAGTCTGAAACTGTGCACCACCTTTCGATGTTTGCTATGAACACCATCATCCCTGCATCTGCATACTCTTTCTCAGGCAGATGCTGTGTTGCCTGGTCCGCCTTCATCTTTCTACAGTCTTTAGCAAAGTGTCCAGATGTGTCACAATAGAAGCACTTCTTTTGGTTCTTTGTCTTTTTCTTGTTCTCACCATCAGCAGCATCCGCGTCTTCATTCTTGGCATTCTTCTTTGTTGGCTATGAGAGCCTTCTTGTGGCCATCATCATCGTCCTCTTTGTTGTACAATTTCATTTGAGATTCTTCTTGAAGTAACAGCAGACCCAGCTCCTTGAACGTGATTGGTCTCATTCATTCTCCAACGGTGAGAGTTGTCATGTAGCTCCTTGGAAGCATACTGACTAGAAGCATGGCTAATTGGTTACTATCCACCTTGTGACGAACTACTCCGAGTCGATCTTTGAGAATCTTCACCTTTACTAGGAAGTCATGTGCTGACTTCCTTCATCTACCTTCAAGGTGAACAGTTGGTCTTGAAGCATGATGATTCTCCCTGTGTTCTTGGTCTCTTAGAGATCCTATAAGGTCTTCCATGTCTCCTATTCTGTGTTCACCAGTTGGATGGGAGGTATCAACAAATCCATAGTCATCATGATGATCATGGAAAGAGCGATTGCATTTCTCAAGTTCCACATCTGGGTCTACTAGATTTATGATCTTCCCCAAGGTGTGTAACACATCAACAGGTTTTGGCTCCGTGTCTGTCATCTCCTAGACCTTCTTGTGTTTGTGTAGCTCCCATGGAGGGGGGTGAGGTGGTTAGTTTTTAAAATGGATAAGGTTTGCTGTAAATCAGGGATGGGAGAAAGACTCTACGGAGTAGGGGATGGGCTTGTGAGGCGTGTGATTTCCATGTAGTTGGAGGGGAGAATGGGAGGAAGGGACAGTGATATGGTCAGACTGTTGTTTGTGGGGGGCGACGAATAAAAACTGTGGATTTTGCTGGGCACTCTGGGGTCTCTCTCTCCCTCTTTCACCCTTGCTTCTGCAGATGTTGTAGTATGTTATAATCTCAACATTTTCAGTCTTGCCACAGTACGTGTGTGTGTGTGCATACATACGTACATACATACATGTATATGTGTGTATATACATGTATATTTATGCACATACATACATACATACATACATACATACATACATGCATGTATGTGTCTGTGTATGTATTTATCTATGTATATATGGATATGTATGTATATCTGTGTGTATATCTATGGATACATGGATATGTATATCTATATCTGTGTGTGTGCAATATAGTTTTCAAGTTTTAAGCCAGATCTTGGAACTTTCTGGTCAAAATTACAAGTATCTGGAGGGAATGCAAATAATGTTTTCTTTGCTGGTGGCTTATGTGCCGCCTATACGTTGTAGAATGTGCTTAGATATTCACCTGGAAAGCTTGTTATTAAATTCTTGCAAGAGATGCTAGCAAGGAGCTTGACAAGATGGTTAGCTAAAGTATGTATTATAAAGCAGTAACACTAAGGATGGGGTTGATCTGCGGAAACACAAAAATCACTGCTCTATTTATTTTAAAGGTGTTTAGAAGCATGTTTATAGCTCTAGAAGTGAAAAACAGAACTCACAGTGCAACCTTTGTGCTTTGCAGATGATATTCTCTATAGTTTAGGTTCGGCTGTGCCATATGTTCAGCAAAGGTAAGACAAAGTGACTCACTTTATATGAATGCTGCTGCAATGGTTTCTTGTGGAGTTCTTCCCTCATTCAGAGGAGTTGGAGTCCTAAAATTGAACGATTTTAAATTCGTCTAAGATTGGAACAGAATATGTAGAAGAATTTAAAGTTTACAGTCCTTGTGTGAAAGATAGTTGGTGTATGTAGTCGGAAATGAAATATTTCTGGACACTGCCTGGAATGTGCAGATATTTGCAATGGCTAGTGCAAGAGCAAGGGGTGGAGGATTCTCATTACCACACTTTATTTGCTCTTTCACTTGCCAAGTCTGCAATTGAGAACCTATCAAGTGCTGTTGTAGAACCAAAAAGCAGCAATGAGATCATTGTTGTTGATGCTTTTCCAACGAAAAGATGGAAGATTGGTGAGGCCACAGTCAGAACGGGATTGGCTGCTCAGGCAAAGAATGAATCGTACAATGGCTATCACTCCAGTGGTGCAATTGAAGTGAAAGACTTCCAGAGGATGCAACTGGGATCAGATAAACAAGGTGTTGCTTCTGTTACAAGTGGCAATCTTTATGGACATTGTACTCTTCTGAAGGATGTTAGGCACAGTTTGCAAAACTTCTTGGAGTCTTCTGAGAAATACGATCCACGTATAGTTCTTGCTCAAATTCATGGTTCTGAATTGTGGCGGGAGCAGGTTTGTATGATTGTTGGCTCTCAATGTTATGATATTTCTTAATTAACAGCATGTGTGATTTGTTCTGTTGCTTGTATCACCCATTTTCATCTTGTTGTGATGCTTCTGGCAGGCTATATTGCACAGGAAACTTGGAAATGAAACGTCTGTTTTTAAAGCATTAGCCTTGTAAGCTACCTTTGATGCCCCTGATCTTGTTCAGATCCGAAATTTGTCTCATGGTATATTAATTCTAACTTATAGCCATGAGGGTTTTCTTATTGGTATCAGGAAACTGGGGGATACTGAGGCAGCTGAACGGTATTGTACAGAGCTTGGCAGACCGGATGCTTACATGAGGTTGCCATGGAAACTTTTGCCTAAAGACATTTGTTATCTTTTAGAGAGATAAATTTAGAACTAATGCACTTTCTTTCTTTCTTTCTTTCTCACTCAGCCATTATGAGAGCAAGCAAAGTCAAGGTGTGTGTTTGTCATTGGCACCACGTTGTCATTTACATCGAGTAGAAAGGACAACATGGCTACCTGGTTCTTGTCTTGTGGTGGAGCTTCTTTTTCAGCCTACTGGGCAGCATTTATATAGATCTACTTATCTCTCTCACTCCTTCCCTCTCTCTTTGAAGAAGAAAGGAAGGTGGCCTTCATCAAACAAGGCACGCGAGTGATAGTGAATCAGAACAAGAAACAAAACCACAAAGCCTAGGAACTCAAAACCCTTAAGATCAAAATATGGAATATAGAGGGATTATCTTTGGATAAGACCTTAGCATTGGGTGAAATGTTTGTAGAAATGGATGTGTGCATAGCATTGGAAATTTGTCATCATACTGACTATTCTGATGTACGGACCTATCAGGTGACTTTCCTGTGTTTTTAATTTTGTATGGAAAGGGCTGTTGTGCTGCGATGTGGATTGCGTTAGTGAGAAGAAGAGCTTTGGCATCTATGTCTGGTTGCTCTTCTATGTGATTTCAGAAAGTGGCAAGGTACCATAGATTGTGGTCAAGTTAATGATCACAGCCATACTAGTATATGTGGAGGGGGTGGGCCTATGGAAATCCTATAAGGGTTGGGGAAGGGTCAGATCGAAGGATATATGTGGTCTACTCCCAGCATAAAGTGGTGCACAATGAGGTTAGAAACCTATGATGTTGACGTAGTCCACTACACTATGAACTCCTTCATGTGGGCATCAAGTATACTCCTCTGAACCTGGCCATATCTGTAGTCCGTTTTAGATGAGTAGCTCGTGACAAGTGCGCCTGTTTCGCAAATACCCCCTGCACTGCATGATGGGAGATCCAGCATGCATGTTCTCTGATCTACGAAAAAACTGCCCAATGTGGAGGTTAGATAGTGCCAGGGCATCCCTGTGGAAATCCAATCTCTCTCCTTTGCATTCCTGGTTTGGGATTTGAAGTCCCCCATGTGCAAAAACCTCTTGCTTATATCTCTGAATGTCCTGTGAGATCTGCCCTCTCCTTGAGGCCGTCCTTGCATAATCCGATGTCTGCAGAGGGAAGTAGCATGGTGCGATGTAAACGCCTGTTGTCTGGGGTCTCGTGGGTTGGATCCACATATAGTGGCATGCTCATCTGTACTGGCGACTTTCTTCTGTGCGTGTATTTGGGATCAAAAGAGGATTTCTGCTCCTCAAGACCCCTGCACCCCTCCATTCGTGTTGGTATCTGACCTGAATACAGATTGCCATGTGTACACATGTACTATGGTAATCCTCTCTTTGGACTCTGGTGTGTCAATGAGATCTTTCCCGTGGAACGCCTCTCCACAGTTGTTTGGTGAGAACCATGTAGTCCCATTTAGATTCCAGAGAGCAAGTGACAAATTATTGGTGTCCCACAGACTGCGTATTCTTATTTGGGAGGGGGGGTGCTCCTACTATGACCTTCCCACCCCCATATACAGCCTGTTTTCCCTTATCCATGGCTTCCACGACTCTTTTGATCTGGAATGCCTCTCATGCTTGCTCTTTTTATTAAGATTTGTTGTCTTACAGATGCATCCCTGAACCTGACAATCAGAGGCTTCTCCCTTGTCTCATCCCTTCCAACCCTCCATGAATTTTTATCCAGCCCAAAGGTAGCATGCATGAAATCCCTTAGCTGTTTCCAATGGGCTGATTGCATCCTCTACCTTGAGGTTTAGAGCTTTGTGTTTATGCCTGCTATCTTCCTCCAAGTGTTTCTTGAAAGACACTCATGGGTTTTCGCCTTTTAACCACTTGTGACCAAGATTGAGTCGCCTTGGATTGCTCCTCTATCTTGGACCCATCTTTTTTAGGTTCTTCCAAGACTTGGCCATTGTTGGTTTTAAGCTCTTCCATGCATATCGTAAACTACAGCATTCTCATCTTTTGCTTGCACACTGCACCTCTTTAGCCTTGTCATCAGGCTTTTTTTTGGGGGGGGAGGGAGCACGTGTCTCCCCCTTCGGCGTTGTTTGTCACCCATGCAATCCCAAATATATACTCCCCAAATGTGCAAAACACATCCCGAATGACAGGGTACCTTTCTGTTTCTCACTGTTTTACTTGCCGTCTTAAGATCAGCATCGAAAACTGATGGAAATCCATAGTTTTTTTCCATCCAATTTCATCGTTGGGGTTCTGTCAATGTCTCTATTCTTCTCCCTTTTGAATTTGTTTTTGTTGTGGATTGCACCGTCCACATTAGTGAAGTTGGATGCTGTGGAAAACCCCTTTGTTTCTCCTCTTTTTCTATTCTTTGGAGCTCATTTTTTTGCGGCCTCTTCGTTGGCTGCCTTAGTTTCTTGGATGGTAATGGGATGGAGAGACCATATGGACCAAATGTTGTGCAAAACCTCTTCATTTCTCCTCGTTTTCTTTTCTTGGGAGCTCGTTTTTTTGTTGAGCCTCTTTGTTGGCTGCCTTAGTTCTTGGGATGGGATGTTTTGGAGAGACCATACTTACCAAATAGACAAACCTACAACAAACTGGACGAATCTGATAGATGGGCCTAGGAGAGACATGACAAACATACAATAGACACGCACACATGACAAACAACCTCCTAGTAGACCTACGATAGACACATGATAGATTAGACGATACAGATACACGTGTTAGATGACGGATGACCAAACAGAAAGGCCTATGACCAATGATGACTAACAACGGCAAGACCTACAGATGGACAAGCGGCAGACCTACGATAGACCAGTGACAATCTTACACAAGTCTAGTGACATACTTGTGGCAGACTAGCACAATACCTACATAGACCTACGACAGACTTGCGACATAGACGAGGTCATCTTTCTTTTTTGAGCAGCTGGTCTGTGTGTTGTAAGGCCTCATAAAGGAAATCCCTACTCGCGGATGGACTAGGAGACTAGAGAGGGGTCCGAAATAGGCAATGGCGATGGCTTCGGATCTCATCTTACACAGAACATACGAAAGCAAAGTGCTTCTTTGACTCAACCTCCTGCATGTTGCATAGAGTGCGAATGTGGCCCTTCCAAGGGATGTCCTTAGCCTGCCCATTCTTAATGTTTATTCTGTGTGAAGAAATGTGAAACTGCCTGATCGAGATTATCAAAGCGTAGGGGAGGTGGATCGGGGTGTAGTGAGGTGGGTCGATGAAACCCTTCTCTGAGATCTTTAGATAGTGCTCTCTGTAAAAAATGAGCTTCACTGGAAGCTCGCTAGGTGCTAACAAGGTCCTGTATGTGTGAAGATGTACGAGATCCTTTTGAATGACCTAGTTTGCCTCATGATAAATGAGCGGAACAGATGGGGCCTCGAGAATCTGTTTATGTGAAGTCCAAGACTCAAAAACCATCTGCATGTCCGAGCATACCAACATCTTTGATCTCCCTCGGTCACTAATGTCATGGATGGAGATAGGGCCAGCTACGTCGGCTTGAGGTCGTGGAACCAAAATATATGAGTCGATGAAGGTATGTGATCATTTGGAAGGCTGCATCAAGTTGGAGGGGGCAACTCCAAACTGAGCTAGAAGAATTTGGTGTGGGATAGGAGCCCCTCTACTTAACCTCTGATAGGTTGGGGCATGAGCAGGGACTGCCATACGTACCAATTGGGTGGATTAGAGAGTTGAAGAGGAGAGACTTTGTCCTTGGACCTTGGAAATGAGAGTGGAAGTACTAATGCCGAGCCTGGCAAGTGTGGCATAGCCCCTGTTCAATTGGGTCTGCATAGATGGTCTCAATTGTGAAGATCGGTCTGAAGAAGAGCACTCCTAGATATGTATAGGACACAACAATCTGTCGTGGAAACCCATCGAAAGTATACTGCTCAAGACATGTTGAAGATCATAACCTTGAGAGAGAAAGAAAGAAAGAAAGAAAGAAGCTTATTAAAGTCTTCGGAAGACCGATGGGTCTATGAGACTGTGAAAAACCTAGTACAAACAAGCTATGGTGGTGGAGCTACTAAACGAGCATCCACACCAATGCAAATGTAAAATATGCAGAATGTCAGTACTAAATCATAGATACAACATAGTCATGTCATGTAGGTAAGTTGACTATCTCATCATGATCATGATCATCATCATCACCATCATCATCATCACCATCAAGATATCAGGGTGGGTGTGGCAATGGGGGCATGAAGTCGGCGATAGAGTGCTATCGGCCACTCAAAGGTGCAGCCCTGGCATGTCTCTTGGTCATAGTTTTGCGTCTAACTAGGGTTATTGTGACCTCCGTCGGGCGACACCTGACTCTAAACATGGAGGGGATGTCCCCAAGTGTGATCTGTGTATCAACCCTCTGTTTGAACTGTCGGGTCACAGGCTCCAGGTCACGGTCATGTCGAGGCCTCATCCCGTGGGTGTCCATGTGATCTGGCTGGAAAAACTCGGTGATATAACTCTGAGAGGGATCAGCCAAGGAAGAAATCTGCTCCTGTCTCTGTGCTCGAAGTACCCTCTCGCGGAGTCTGAGTGCCTCATGAACAAAACCTGCCAAACATCGTTGGTCTGGGTAGGAGATGAATTGGGCCAAATCCCCATAACTGTCTCTGAAGAGGCAGTAGAAACGCCCACGGATCTCATAGTAAACAGGACACGTGAAGATGAAGTGCTCCTCTGTCTCAACCCCTTGCATGTCACACAAAGTGCATATGCGCCTCTCCTTGGGTAGTCGCTTTGCTCTGCCGCTCTCGATACGAAGCCTATGTGAAGAGACCCGGAACTGCCCCAGAGAGATCCTTAGTGAATGGGGTAAATAAATCTGAGTGTACCCTGGTGGGTCAATGAAACCCTCCGCTGTGATATGTAAGAAGTGATCTCTGTATAGAAGCCCAGCTTCATTGGAAGATCACTCGGGCCCAGTCAGAAAAGAAAGAACCCAAGATAAATACAAATATGAATATCAAATAGTCGATGTTCTAGCCTTTGTAGGTTAATTTATGGTTTTGTTTTGTCATTTGAAAGTAAATGCTTTATATCATGCTATATGTTTAACACAATTGTATCCAATGCGTCTTTGCAATAGGTTATTAAACATGTACTTGAAGCCTGGTGAAGGAAAGGAACCAATGTACGATGCCGTTGTACATCTACTACAACTATATGGAGCTTTGCTTGATCCTCTTCAAGTTTTGGAGGTGTGCTGCTACTACTATCACATGAACAAAGTAGACTAGGGTTTCATTATACACATGTGGTTTCTAGAATGATATTAATTAGAGAATTGTATTTTTGTCTCGCATGAAAATACTTTTATACTAGTGTACGGTTTGTTTGCATATGTGATGTTGCATGTGTGTCTAGTTGTGTGTGAGTTTGGAAACAAGAGGAAGGGAGCCTTGATCCTCTTCAAGTTTTGGAGGTGTGCTGCTACAACTATCACATTAACAAAGTAGACTAGGATTTCACTATACACATATGCTTTCTAGAATGATATTCATTAGTGAGAATTGTATTTTTGTCTCGCATGAAAGTACTTCTACACTAGTGAACGGTTTGTTTGCATATGTGATGTTGCATGTGTGTGAGTTTTGGAAACAGGAGGAAGGGAACAAGAAAACAAAACATCAAGATAGGCAAGTTTTGACTACTATGAGATTGTTCATTTGGTTCAGCTTTAGTGGTTATGCTCTTGTGAGAAATGAGGTGTGTCATGATCATCCCGTTATTTGTCAACTTTTGCTGGAACTAGAAAGATACTTGGTCCATTAGAGCATGAAAACATTGACCCTAATAAAGTTGACTTGACTCTTAAGGATAGTAGAAAGTTTGTTTAAAACTCATATTTTAAGAAATGAAAACAATTATAATGATAGTTTTAGCATAGGATACCTTAAACATGTCTTTGTTGCACAAAGGTTTGTCAAAAGACAAGCTGCTTACTAAATTCTGCTTGCTATGCTGAATTTTTTTCAAAATGGCTTGCGTTGTTGCTTCAAGGCCATGTTATCAACTGTCCATCAGCTTTGGAGAAACCTATTATTGTTCAAGTAGATTAAAGTTGGATTTTGAATGATTCGGTGGGAATTATACCCATCATAAAGTTTTAAACTTCTGTCGGAGTGTAGAACAGAAGTGCACTCCAATCTTTCTTGAAGCATTTGACTCTTCCCCCCTTCAACTCCGTCGGAGTGTAGAACAGAACTGCACTTTCTTGAAGCATTTGACTTTTTTCCCCTTTTAAGAAAAGAACCATCTATTAAATTTTTTTGAAAAAAGAATACAGATAAGCGATCCATGGGATAGTTGACCAATCAGAAAAGACAGCTGGTTGCTATGCAACCTACTTCTCAAGATCCCAACTCACTATCTACAGTGTACCAGTCTCCAGAAGCAAGTGCCAACAACCTGTGTGGTTTGTGTCTTTGTGACAAGCCTTTGTGGCTATCTTTTGATGGTTGTAATGAGCAACAAGCTCAGTAGGGATGAGCTCTTGCTGATGATAGATTGATACGTCTCTCTTGTGGGAGTTATTGAGTCATTTCTATCGCGGTTCTCTTTCACTTTAAAGTTCTTGCTTTCATGTCAGTTGCGATCAGTTAAACAAGTTATATTGCATGCATCAAATGTTTTGAGGCACTAAGCCATCAGTGGTATCAGAGCACAGGTCGTCGGCGAATTTTTCTCGAGATAAGTATTGTTGTGGTGCATGCATGTCTAGGGTTGCTTCACAGTTCTGGTCGAGCATCAAGATCGTGAGAAAACGAAGAAGTAAACGGGGTTGTCGGAAGAGTCCTCTTGACATACTTGCAGAGGCATGTTTCCGAATCCTTCTCAATCCATGAAGACTGTGAGCATGGATTCATCTAAGAAGGATAAGCATGGAGCTATCCTAGTGACCTTCGATGGCAAGAATTTTGCATCTTGGCAGGTGGCCACTTGTCCGTTGTTCATGCAGAAAGGGTTATGGAGTATTGTCTTGGGTGCAGAGAAGAAGCCGAAAGGGAGGTCTCATGATGCAGATAAGATACCAACGTGTGAGCAAAAAGACAAGAAGGCACTAGGGTATATTTAGGCAGAAGTCTAGGGCTAGAGTATTTTAATCATTTGGACATCAAAGCGACTGCAGCAGAGAATTGGTGGACTTTGGAGACCCTCTTTGGAGTGCGCATGAAAACCTTGAAACACTCGAAGTCTACTCAAGTAAGGTGCTGAAATGGTTGCCTTTGTAGTTTCTTGTTTCACGACATCCACCCACTTGGAGGGCTCCTCAATAACAGATTGCATTGTGGCAATCCGCTCTCTACATCTGGGCTGCTCCTTTGGTTCAAGTCTATTGGATGGTGAAGGTCCGCTACCTCCTATAGATCAGTGGCATCAGCTTGAATTGCGAGGAAATCATCTGGAGGTTTCTATTCATCTCTGTTGCTCAACCTCTCGAGCTCACATGTGGTGCATCTTTGTGAGGGGCTGCTGTAGGAGATCCAAGGAGGCCAAGGGTTGTTGTGGTGGATATGCGTACATGGAAGGATTGTAGACCTAAGACCACTAGGTATCGATCAATTGATTTATTATTTTCAGAGTTCTCGTAGATCGACAAGCCCCTGTCACCTCATACGGGCACACTTTCATAGGTATGAGTTAGGATGCATGATCTGATTACTTACAATGGTATGGAGAGATGGACACCTTCCAGGGGGGTCACTTATTTTTTGCATGGAAAAGATTTCGGTGTAGTTGACTATCTCATGAGATCGCCTACCTTTGCCTTTAACATCATAGATTGTTACATCCCACTGTCCATACCTACTTGTTTTTTTAGCTTGTCCATACGACTCCCATCCTTGAGTACATCCCACCTTACATACACCACCGTTCATGTAGGTACTCTAAAAAATGTGGGTTGCTTTTTGCACTCCTTGGGAGCTGCCATGTGTTCTCCCTAAAGCAGATGTATTAGAGGGTTTCTTGCTGTCCCATAGACCTTTTGGTCTCGAGTTAGAGGGTTTCTTGCTGTCCCATAGACCTTTTGGTCTCGAGTGGATGTTAATAGACTTTCTTTCTCTTTCTTTCTTTCTCACATATGCTACCCGCCTCTCTGCTATGCTTGTTGATATTGTGTACTTTCGCTTAGCAATAGCGCGGTGTATCTCTATATTGATATTCTTGTCTCAAACAGCGCCCTTGGGTCTAGATGGTTGCTTTAGTGGCCCACCCCTTAACTTTTAGTGTGTTTGGTTTTTTGGAGTCTCATGGACCCTTGGGTCTTTCAAAGACATAATAAATATTCTTTCTTCTTTGTTGTATTCCTTTTTATTGTCAAAGTTTTGTTGTTCGGGTTGGGATTTTACAGCTTAGTAAGCAATGGGTTTACCCAATGAATTCCAAAATCTTTTGACACCCAAATGGTAGCTTATGCTTGGGTATTTGACGATAAGCTTTGCTTACTAAGTTATTTTTATTTGATTTTAATTTTGTTTAAATTTTCTTACAAACTCCCTTCTTCCCTTGTCTCTTTTTCTCTCTCCTTTGTTGTTTCAATCGGGCTTAAAAGATTTAATTTGTGAGATTGGATATGTACCAGTCTTAAGTTTTGCACTATCACAAGTGTCAACCAACATCATCTATTATGAGCTTTTTTGTCATGCAAATTCTAGGACAATTTTATATGCTTGGTAGTTGTTAACAAACATTGCAATTTTCACATTCTAGCTCTTGGCATAAAACTAGCGGATATGTGTAATATGGACAATTGAACCATTATAAATATAATTGGGAGCAAAAGAGAGTGAATAGTCTAGCATAATGGGCATGTAGCCCGGTCACTCTATTGCATTAATTTTATGTAAAGGTGGTCATGAGAAGATTAATGCAATTTAATAGAATAGTTATTGATGGTATAAGCATGTAGCATTATTTTACTCTATTGCAGCTGATGCCATAATTTCATAATCCATAGAAGCATGTGGATCATATAGAGTAAGTGTATAGAATTGTTCCATCAAGTTGTCCATCAAACAGAAGCATGGGGGAGTACATAGATATTCTACCAATGAAGAGGTATCCTTTTAGACAATTGTTCCTTCCCTTATTCTTCACATCAATTTAAGTAGCTACAAGTTCTTGGAGGAATCTAGTGGAGGATTATGTCATCTTGGAGGACATCACTTGCATCACTCTAGTAGGGAAGTCTAGGGTGCTTTGTTGTTTGTGCTTTATTCCCTTTGTTTGTACTTTCATCATACTATAGATATGACTCTAATGAGAGTTGCACCTCTAGCATCGATCCAATTCGTATCATTTAGAGGCTCTTGCTACTTTTGACCTCCTTTCACTCTGGTTCAATAAGCCTTTATGGCATATTTTGTGTACACCACATCATTACAAAGAGCGGACCTTATGCTTATGCATTTTCCTTCAATATCCTAGCTGTTTGATTTTCGGGAAATTTCACACTTTTGCGAAACCTTGCAAGTGTATCCAAACTTGTTGGAGGGCACACAGATGGAGGAAATAGTTTGCAAGATATCAAATCAATTCACGTCACAAATAGTTGACAACACTCAACAATTTCTAGTAGTGAACATCAAATTCTACTTGACAACATTCAACAAATTCTGACATTGTTTTCAGCAAATGCAACCAAGCGACAGCAAATGCTGCAACTTTGGCACCTTCAAGTTTATGTTGAGGTCAGACACTTTTAGGATTCCATGGACCAAACCCTTCTTCCAAGACTTTCTTTTTGAAAATACATTTAAACACTCTCCTCTAGTTTTTTCTAGTATGGCCGCTCCCATCTGGTCTCCTAGATGCAAATCTTTAAAATATACGAGTACGAGCCAGTCAAATGGCACAAGCACAAGCCATGGTACAGTTTCTCTCACCAATGTAGTAGAAGAAAGAGGAGAGGCATCTTCAAGCTTGCAAGAGGAGAGGTTTCTTCGAAAAGATGGGTCTGTCTTTTTACAATGTAGCAAAAAAAGTTAATGAGATGCTGGAAGTTAATGCTCAATTTTCATCCATTATTACATACATTACCTTGGGCAAGTGCAACCTTAGCTAGTCCCTGCTATGCATGATGGAGTTTATGGTTTTCAACCTTGTGAGTGACTATCATGAGATTGAAACTGCACTATGTTGTGTTTTTAGAGGATGAGTTTGGGAATGTTCCTGGATTCATCTAGGTATAAGTGCAACCTTAGCTCGAGTCAGGTTTAGGTGACTTGAACATGAAGTCAACCATTCAACTCTAAAGTTTTAGTTTTCGAATGAGTGTTGGATCTGTGCGGGTAGAAAAGGCACGTAAAAAAAGTGGGGGGGGGGGCTAAAAGGGATTCTCTCTATCAAGTAACAGAAATTATAACACGCATACCTCACATCCTACATCCATGTTTCCTCTTCTTCGGTCAAGGGGAGTGTTAATGAGATATGTGAATCTCAAAGGGGTGATATAAACTGGCATTACACGGTTACCTTGCCACTCACACGGTGATTTTAATTTATAGGACCTTATCATCCTACATTGCACCATCTCTGGGGTTTTCCAGTTTGCCACCCCCTACATTCTTGGGCATCTACAGCTGCCCAAGAGCTATCTACATCAGCTTGTATGCTGACTGAGTTATTGTGTATCTACTCGACTCTTGGAGTTTATAGGGGATACTTCGGTTGCTGATACTGCTGTGGGTCACTATATAGATCAGTGTGTTGCGATGCATCGCTAGCTAGTTCAGTCAGGATATTAGTAGCTCACTAGTTAACTCTTTCTGATGCTTTCTGAAATATATCTGATGCTTTGAGCTATCCTGTATGTGCATATCCCCTATCATTTCAAGTCTTTCGATACGGTTCTTTTCAAGTACGGGATACGTGGGCTATGTTTAAACGTTGGAGAAATTCAATTTTTATGGATGTGTCTTTAGCCTGTTGTGTTCTTTGGCCC
This sequence comes from Dipteris shenzhenensis, assembly GCF_047967505.1. Taxonomy (NCBI): domain Eukaryota; kingdom Viridiplantae; phylum Streptophyta; class Polypodiopsida; order Gleicheniales; family Dipteridaceae; genus Dipteris; species Dipteris shenzhenensis. The sequence goes on from NC_141598.1 coordinate 57,700,984, forward strand.
TTTTACTTTGAAGTTAAGTATGGTAGCAGCAATGATAGTGTCTTGGATAGGTGGGTGCTCACAGGTCTGTATTGAGTCTCTGACTGACAAGTGTTTGGAACTCATGGTCACAATCCTGATGCTCCCAATAAGGGCTTTTCTTGTGAAGAAGCAGTGATCTCATGCTGTCTGAGACCATGTCTTATGGTGGGCCTCACAAGTTTGGATGTGAGTCAGTTGCCTCATGTACAAAAATTGCGGTCGATCTTTGATTGAGGTAATCATTGACTTTACTCATATCTGTGCGATCATGCATGGAAAGACAGTTATATCTCCATCGGATCTCACAGTATCTGAGGCATTGCTGTGACGGAGGTGGATCTGTAGGTATCTTGGCGCCTAGATGAACCTGTCCTCAATTAGGTCAGGGAGATGGTCCTTGTAGAAGGTAGTTTGGTCACTTGTGGCATTGGTGGATACCCATATCCCACATCCTCTAACCGTCTGCTGCCCTGCAGCCCTGTCAAGCTTGACCGCCCTGTCAGGCTGCCCTGATGGCTCCTGCCCTCATCTGCAGTGCGTTTGGCTGAGTCTGCTTCCTCTAGATACCCTACACGCCTGCTTCGTCTGGTTTTTTCTCTGCTGCAGCAACTTGTTTGGCCCTTTTTCTGCCCCTTTTCTCGTCGCCTATCTCCCCTGCTGTCTGTGTGTGTGTGTGTGTGTGTGTGTGTGTTTTGGGGGGTGGGATGTGTGTTTTGGGGGGGGGGGGGTGTGTGTAGGAGATAGTGTGACAGAAAGGGCTTAGAACTTGGCGCTGGTTTTGCAGCAACAGACTCTGCTTGTTTGAGCGCAACTTGCTTTTGTTCTACCTTGCTATCCGTGTCCATATCTCTGCCCTGGTTCCCTTCTCCTTTCCTGTCCATAACTCGCCTACTTGCTGCTCTGTTAACTAGGTCTTTTCCAACCTCTTCAATCACCATCACTGCCCTTAATAGAGCAGGCTTCAGAGTTGAACATGGCAGCTGCCTAAGGAAGATTTTCCATCAAGAAAACCTTTGAGATTTGGCCTTTGGAGCAGAGGAAACTCCTCAGGATGTAAGTGAGCTTGAAGAATCATTCACTGACAACTTTATAGGCTGCCCGTCAGGCATCAATAATAACCAAGCTACTCTTTTCTTGGGGAGGATCCAGAAGTTTCATATGACCAGAGAAAATTGTCTGCTTCTCTTCACTCCTCCCCTAAAGAAAGTTTCTACCTTCAGAAATTAGAGCTCTCAGCATTTTCTGAGAAGCTAGCCAGTATGAGAGGTAATATATGGCTACAGGGTACGCAACACTATTTTCCAGCAAGGTTGAGTTGGTGGCCTTTCCATACGTCAAACTTCTTCTTCACTTTGCCTGTAACCCAATCTCATCTGGCAGCTATAGAGACTGCAAAAAACCATGGTTATCTCTAAAAGGCAAAAAATAATCCCCCTCAGTATCTTTTTGCAAAGGTCTTAAAAGGATGGAGCTGCCTTGTTAAAGTTGTGGCATACCCTGTTTTACCATGATTGATGAATTTCCGGAACCCTGAGGTACCGTCGATCCTAGGAATTAACGACACTGGAATGCCTTTGCGATTGGGGGAGAATACATTTTTTTCATCCTCTAGGACCAAGAAACTGTATTATGAAACTACAATGGTACATTACGCATCTTGAACTTGGGTTGATCTTGGCCTCTTGGGTCCTGCAAGTCTGATGGCTGCTCCCCTCAGATTTTGCATGTTCTCTGCCTCAATGCCATGTACAAGTAGATAACATAAACAAGAGTCATTGTGCATGGACATCTTTTGAAAAAGGCAGCTATAGCCACATTTTTTTTGCCTTTCGTGTATTGCATGTCAGAGTTGTAGGACTGCACTGAGGTCAACCATCTTTTTTTGCTTGATTGACTTATTGGGCTGCATGAAGAATTTGAGAATCTTTTGGCTTGTCCTGACTGGCATACAGGTAGTGATGCCACTTTTTAAGCACATTTGAAATTGCCAACATTTGCTGATCATACACACAGTAGTGGTCTCATTTCCATAAAACTTCAACTCTCAGCAGCTGTTGTCTTATGCTCTTCCCTCAGATCTGTGCCCAATCCACTAGAAACTGTGCCTCCACATGAGCAGACTTGAAAAATTCAGGCACACCAGCAATGATACATGTATCAAAGCAAATTTCAGATCTTTAAAGCATGCTTGGAATTTTTGTCCTTCAGATTACAATGAGAATGGCTGCCCTTGTTGGAAAGTGCCAAGTTACTGCAATATGGTCTCTCTATGACTGAAAAGTGGCCAGCATATTAGTTATACTTTATGACTTAAAAACAAGCCGCCTAGCTCTGGGCAAGTTACTACTTTTTTAGTCAAAAGTGCTCTTAAAAACCTGTCTGGGACCGGGTCAACTTTCTTCTAAGGCTCGTCTGCAAGGCCTTCCATGCTTGACCATTATATATAGATTGACAGGCTGTAAAGTATTGAGGTAACTCCCACCGTTTCCAGCTCCAGGTATGTATCGGTCCTGCATTAATATTATATTCCAAAAAAGACCTTTTTGTCCATCTTTCAGCATTTTGTCAACTTTAACGCCTAAGATCTTTCAACTGGATACGATCTCCGAAACCTTTTGGGCAAAAATACAGTACCTTGCAAGGTTAGATGCATGATGCATGAGAGAGAGAGAGAGAGAGCGAGAGCGAGAGAGAGAGAGAGAGAGAGAGAGAGAGAGAGAGAGAGTTGATCCTACCTCTAGCTCACCTTCCAGTTTGGTTAAATATCGTAGGCATTGCCTTCAGAAATGCCTCTCCAACTTGCTTTTCATACTACCACTTGGATGTATAGAACATGGGTACATTTGCACCATGAAGGACAGGTGACACCTTTTTACCCGTTCTTATGGCACCATGCTTCTTGATATACAAGACTTCACTCTTTGCAGTATCAAAAATGCTGAATCTTCATTGTTTCTTTGATGCACGTTTTACTGGATACAGATCATACGACACCTTGCGCATGGTGAGAATTTTGTAGCTCGAGTTGCAAGGCTGGAGGACTGTGCCAGGCACATACGAATCACTAATGAAAGTTCATGCGGCTTGTGCTTTGCGCGGTTTGGAACTAAGCTTTTCGCTCTGTACCCAAATGACTCAGTTGTATGTTACAAGGTCTCTCTCTCTCTTTCTCTCTCTCTCTCTTTCTTTTCTGCATGTGCAAGTGTCTGCTATCGTGCTCTTTTGTTTCTTCAATTTCAATGTACGCATGCTCCATATATCTAATTTGAGATCTTTTGGCAACCTCACTGATTTTTGGAAATGCCTTTAGAACTAAATCTTTTTTCTGCAATTGTGGAGTTGTTTCCCATCACAAAAGATTGTAAAGCATAGGTATTAGCTTTAGAATGAATAATCTTTGCATCTGATGTGTAGTGTATACTTATTATTCATTACAAAAAGATATCTGGGTATTTTTTATTGGCTGCATGTTTCAGTGCTTTCGAAGCTCAAGTGGACATGTCGATCCTGTAACTGGACGTGATTTCCAAAAGGACCCTATTTGTGACCGAATTCTTGCCTAAAATACAGGCCTTTATGGCCTTGCCTTTTATAATTTCTTATGGAGGATTCCACATAATTGACACTGTTGTAAGGATTTCTATTTTTGTATAAATAGATGCTCAAAGTATGTGTGTATGTGTGGTTATGTATATTCTTCACAGAGAAAGCTTGGATGAAGAGAATGTGCACTACCCTTTTCCTTATCCTTTTGTGCTAGCCTATCACGGTTAGGTTTCTCCTTTTTACTTCTAGTGTGCTGACATAAACTCCATTCGTGTATAAATAGATACTTGGAGTATGTGTGGGTAAGGATATGTTTATACTATGGTCTCTACACACTGTTGGGTGTTAATGATGTCGGTGGAGATGTTATAGTAGCTCGTTCTTGCTATGCATTTGAATTTATTGTTTTTCAACCTTGCGAGTGATTGTCATGAGATCAAAACTGCATTATTTGTTGTGTCTTGGGCATGGTCTTTGATTCTCCTCTCTCTCTCTCTCTCTCTCTCTCTCTCTCTCTCTACACACACACACACACACACACACACACACACACACACACACTTTCTTTTATATAGTGAAAACTTTGAGTGCATTATATTACAAGATAGCTATCCCAGAAAAAACTGGTCAGCTGAAATATTACATCAAGAGAAAATATCCATGTAGGACAAATATACTTAATGATCTATGCATTGAGTTTGTAGACAATCGAAGAGCGATTGCTGCAAAGAACGACGAAAGAAAACAAAAGGAGAAAAAATTGGATCACCAAAGCTAGAGTCCAAAGTGCTCAGTAGCGAACCTAGATAAAGAACAATCAAAATTCAGCCGTCTAAGAGAATCTCCAAACAACCATAAAAGCTTGCCAAAAGAAGCTTGAGAGAATCTCATTCTCAATCTATGTTGAAGGATGTTTAAGAAACTCAGTGTCTCGGGGCAATGTCACAAGATATGAGATATGGATTCCCTCGAAGCTAAACACTGACGACATATAGTTGGAGCAATATGTCTGTATGATAAAAGTTGCCCAGATGGAATACCCCCCAACAGAACCTGCCATAGAAAGACCTGTTGTCCGCAAGGGAACCTTGGAGTACCAAATCTGCTTCAATCTCTTTTTTCACCATTTGATCGGATGATGCAAAGCCCAAATTTGATTTGCCTTATCCGACACCCAGGGTGGTGATAGCAGAACTTTATATAAAGAGGAGATTGTTATATGAGACAGCTTCAATGGATGAATGGACGAGTATAAAGGAAGAAGAGTTCAATCTTGAAGCATGTCTTGAAGTTCTAAAGGCGGTATTGGTAGAAATGGTTGAAGCATGCGAGTAATGATTTGCCAGACATGATAGTGCATTCCTAATTCATATTTTGCAGCAACCAAAGGGAAGGATAAAAGAGTGCCATCATCCTTAATAACATCAGTCAAGTGCATTAAAAAAATAAGAGCGTCGGGGCTCTTGCAAGGCCAAGGGAGGATGCTTTCAGCTCGCAAAGAGTTACCTTCTAGAGAATCTCGTCCATTCTAGTGCAAATGTGAAAGAATATGCTTCCAAATCAGAAATATCAGAGAAACCATCGAGCGGCGCCCTTTGATTTTGCCTTCAATGCAGCCTAAAAGAAACTCCCATTGCGTGGGATGCCAAAAACCAAAAGTAGGAGAGGTGATGTGATCAAGTAAAGAGCGCATCATAGCAGCCTAAATTTGCTCATCTTGAAGGAACTGAAGCATCATTTTGTTTTTGTGGGCTAGAATGTGAACATGAATATTAAGAATATTTAGCCCTCCATGCAATTTGGGTGAGCATAATCTTTGTACTGGAAGTAATCACTCAAGGCTTTCTTGCCATGATTTGACCATTAGAAAATATCCATAATGGTGGACATGAAGGAAGACAGATCCTTCTTAGTGAAAAATATCAATGCTAGATAAAACTTTATATAAGCCACCAAGATAGATTGAACAATGCGAAGACGGACATGCAATGGCTAAGTAGCCTACCTCCAATATTCTAATTTTTTCTTCAATTTAGCAAGAATCCAATCAATCTGTTGACGTCGAGTAATGCTCCAACCCAAAGGATATCCAAGATGACCGATCAATTAAGTTGGTGGAACAATTTCCCCTGGCCAGAGTAGTCTGTGCCAACCCTTAGAGTGCAAAGGCAACAGACGGGATTTCTAAAAATTAATGTGAAGGCCAGCAGTCAATCCATACAAAGGAGAGCTTGCATAAGCGAAGAAAGATCCCTTCGAGTGTTTTTTGGCATGAAGAATGAATCATCTGCATAAGCCTGAGCAACCAATGAGCGACTTGCAGGAATTTTCAGACCATGTAGTATATCTGTCGCCACCAAATGATCAATATATCGAAGCATTGGATGCGTGGCTGTAGCATATAAATTAACACTGAGAGGACAACCTTGCCGAGTTGAAGAGCGAAGCGTCTAGGGCTCTAATATGTCTCCATACAAAATGCATGCAGCTTTGCTATCTTGATAAAGCTAGAAGATGACATGTTGTAATTTCTGACCAAATCCGAAAGCTTGCATAGTCTGAGCTATAAAATTCCATTGAATGGTGTCAAATGTGTTTGCAACATCCACCTGCAAAATAAGAAGACCTTGTTCTGTGTACTTGGCATATTCAGTCCCAACATAAGCATTAGCAATATTATTAGTAATATGCCATCGTGGAATAAAACCATACTGAGTTGGATGCAGATCATCATGCAAATATTCTTTAATCCGATCAACTACCGTTTTGGTGATGATCTTGTATATCATCAGCATCAAAGTAATAGGCCGCCAATCAGCCAAAGATTCACAAATGGGCTTCTTGGGAAGAAGTTTGACCAAACCTTTAGAATCCGACATATATTGATTTTGCTAAGCATTATTGATCATTTGGAGCAAAGGCATTTTTAGCAGATCCCAAAAGGCCAAGAAAAATTCTACCGTTAGACCATCCCAACCACGAGATTTCCATCTACCACATGATTTAACAGCATCACCTAACTCTCTTTCAGTGAAAGGAGCTTCCAAGTCCAAGGCTTGTGTACAGTTAGACCATCCCAACCAGAAGATTTCCATCTACCACATGATTTAACAGCATCACCTAACTCTCTTTCAGTGAAAGGAGCTTCCAAGTCCAGGGCTTGTGCCGTTGAGATAATTGGAGTGACATGCTGTAATAATTTTTCCCTTGGTGAAATGACCTCCTGCAAAGGTGGATCTACATTCCCAAACTGAGTGGAAAAATGTCCAACACAAGTTGCAGCAAGCTGTACCCTAGAAGAAGTCCAAACACCATCCGATAACAAAACCCTGCAAATATTTTGAGAATGCCTTTTGTAATGCAGCCGTTTAAAAAAATGCTTTGGACAAGTGACCTTTATCCAAAAAAGCTCTCTGTCATGCACATGTCTCCCATTTGGCTATTTTCCTATTATCATTACATTGCAGATAACATTTTGCCTAACATAAAGTCTGATTTTCTTGAGAAGAAAGATTTCTGAAGTGACTCATCTTTGTCAAAGACTGATATTGAAATTTTTCGTGTGTAACATTGTCTTGCAAGGTCTTCATGTGGCTTTTGCCATAATGATGAATAACTGCTTGCATTCTTGCAAAAAAGCTTCCCAAGCAAAATTAATGCCAATGGTAACCTGTTGAGACAATGGTTGAACCACATCTTTAACCAGAGCCTTGTATGCTTCATGTTTTAGATAACTATTGTTGACAATGAGCAGCCTTTTGTTGATAAGCCGATCATTAGGCATCTCATGAAAGCCAATCCTCAACCACAAAGGGGCATGATCATAATGTGTGAAAGTGTAATCCACCCATAAATTGGTAGTGAGAATATCATAGTGCTGAGAGGATCAACCCTATACCACCGATTCAACTGAGCCCGATATGCAGACTGAGCATTGTGTTGAAAAGTGTAACTGGGCAGCACAAGCTGTGATTCTTTCCACAGATCAATAAGAGGGAGCTGAGTCAATAAATTGGACCAATGCTGAAGCTCAGAGGCTAACATGTGATTATGCTCTGAAGTACTATCGCCTGGTTGAGGAGCATTATTAAAATCTCCACAAACGAAGGCATGTTGCTTCCAGGGATAACTTTGCATATCTGCCCAAATTAAACCTCTCTGCGAGAAGATTGAGGTGCATAGACCGATGCAAATTCAAAGACTTCCCCCTGTAGAAGGCCAATATTGGATGATCAACCATTTGCCTTGACTATCATTCATAGCAACCACTCGCTGAAACTCATGTTTCACCAGGAAAACCACACCAGAAAAAGAATGTTCTCCCGCATAGAAAATATCATAACCGGCAAAATACCCATGATGACCAGCATACATATGCTGATTATGCTCTTGCGTGTGTGCGCGCACGCATAATTTTTTGGGGGGGAGTGAAATCTATATTTGTTTATAAAGCAGTTCCCAAAGAGGGAACTTGCCATTACAAACATTAGAAGATTTCAATATAAGGCAAGTAGATAGAGGAATCTATCTGATGAGAGCACTAAGACAATCATAGTATTATTGCCCGAGTGACATTCGAAAATAGGGAAACTTGAAAAAAGTGGAATCTCCAAAGAGTCTATGATTTCTATCCTTCCATCGAGTCCAGTGGTCCCAATATCAAACCCCTATGAAGAAAAGATGAGACTTTGGCCTCGATGGATAAATGCCAAGTATCCAAAAGCTTGCCAAAGGAAGCAGTAGGGAATGTGGCTTGGAGACATTGTTCTAGAAGAAACAAAAAGTATCGAGTGATAGGGAAGTGCCGAGAGAGAGAGAGAGAGAGAGAGAGAGAGAGAGAGAGAGAGAGAGAGAGAGAGAGAGAGAGAGAGAGAGAGATGTGTTAAAGGCACATGGTGGAGAGGGAGAGAGAGATAGGGTAGGCTAGGGAGAGAGATAAGGATACTCAAATAAAGACAAAATGGATTGGAAATGAAATAGCAAGAACAATGAACCAAAAGGAACTTACATGACCAAAAGGCTTGATACTTGATGGATGTGACAAGTGACAAGTACATCTCTCTTATAGAGCACACACACACATAAGATACCACTGTGTATATGGGATAATGACAGGTAGCATCCATAGGACATTCTAGAATAAAACACACATGAAACATTCACTTTGACTTCATGTTCCAACAGCCCACCATGAAGAAAATGTGAGGGACTACTAGAATGGAACCCAAAATCGAACATGACAATGATGGCGTCTATTGCTCTATGCATTCTTGGGAGATTTGCAGTTCTGAATTTGCATAATCATGGCATCTGAAATAGATATTGAAAACCAGTGAAGCACCCTTCGTGCTCTTTCCAGCCAAGCTTTATGATTCTTAACTTGTTCTGTAGTAGCATTTCTTTCTGGCAAATTAGGCTCTTTCTCATCCCTTGTAACCTAATCCCAATAGCCTTTTCCAATCAAAAAGTTCTCCATTCTAAATTTACAAATGGGATAGTTATGGTAATCTAATTTCTCACCAACAATCTGGATGATATTATCAGACCCACTTGCATTTGCCATAGTTACAAAAAAACATATTCCTGCAACTTTTTACTGTTTTGGACTGTCAATATCTTTCACACCTTAGCTTGGATGCAAATACTGTCAAAAGCAAAAATGTAGCCAGTGAATGGTCTACAAATTTCCAGTTCAGTGCAGATCCAAATTCCTTAAGGATTTTCTGATATCTGCTGCTGAAAACAGCCACCTGCACACTTTTGACTGCAGTCCAAGAACTTCCAGTTACCACTACACAACTGATCAACTGAAATCAAAATGGCACTTTTCTCCTTTCAGTGGCAAGGCAAAGCAACACACCGACCAATAATGACAATCAAGGTATCCAATAATGCCTCACAATATTCCAATAGTCAATCACTAGCAGCTCATAGCATGAGCAAACAACAATCAATATGTAGCCGTAATCAGGCATAAAAAGTACAACCACTTGCTAGGCATCAAGATCCTCAAACCAACCACTATATCACGGCAAGATCAAAGGCATCTGATCCATTGCAAATATTCAAATATCACTGCAAAATCATGCATCAACCATGGACCATATCAGGCCCCAAGATGCATCCACCAGTAGTATGTCACTAGCATAGGATCACCTGGCAATATGACAACAGATAAGCATAACCTCATGCATAGTCACTGTCAACCACTGTCTCTATAAGTGTATGTTCCTACAAGAAAACCTATCCCTAGGCACAAGTCTACCACCCCTAAAGTGGTGGGCTATGCGAATCCTTGTAGTAAAATGAATAAGAAAAACGATTGTAGTGTAGAGAAACAAGGCACCTGTATTTCTTTTTCAACTATAAATGGCAACTAATCTCTTGAGAATCTTCAAGAGGTCTTCTTCCCTCAACCTCCAAGCTTTGATAGATAGTCTTCAATAGACTTGAGTAGATGCAACTTCCACAGCTTCAATATGCCAGATTTCTTCACAGGAATTTTAAAATAGCAATTTGGGGATGTAAATGATCGAATTCGGCCAAAAAATAGTAATGTAGAGTATTCGTTTGTAAAATTTTGACGTCCTGACCAAAAACTGCCTGTAGAAGAGAGGACAGCCAGGAATTCTTCAACACCGGCTTAGCATGTCTCTCTTATCCTCAAAAACGACCAGGGTTTTGCCTCAACACACCACTCTACCACAACAGCTCACCCATAAGCATTGAAATGCTCTGATACCATGTCAAAGAAGATAGTGTAGCGAAAGTGGGAACACCTAGGTATGAGGAAGAACACCAGGAGGGCAAGCAGGCTCCAACACATAGTCTATTCCATACTCGAAGGAAAAAGACAGTACATCCACCAAGTGAACACACTAAAAAGAACTAAAACCACAAGATAAGACCTAATTGGACTGATAAGAACTAACCATGGGTATGAACCATGGTCTGACTACTACTAACTACTAACACACCAATCATAGTGCCGATAGGCATATCCAACTATCCGTAACATATCTGTGGGATAGCATACCTGAGCTTGTCTTCCAACATTAGATGGACTTGTAGTTGTCCTTTCCTGTGACGTTGGAGTTGCAACAACGCTCTTGAACCTTGTCAAGCCATAGCTTCCTTTCCACAAGGCTGAGGAGGCATGGCATTTAGTGAAGAGGAAACCGTCTAACGCCAGGATGGTAAACTGACGGGATCAGACAGGGTTGACAAGGATTTGCATGTAGCATTGCTCGGCTTGATGGCATATCGGCATGCCAAGAGTCTTCCAGGAGTCTAAGAGTTTCTCTAATAGGAATTGAGAATGGAATTGCAAAAGTGAATCACCATAGGCTATGGATTCTTAAGAAGAATTGGGACAACTTCGACACAATCTGTAGCAAAATGGAAGGATGTGTATCCAACAAAGAAGATGGAGATCTCTAGCATAATGATGGAGATGAAATAGTTTGACATGAGATAGGCAGATTCTTGTCGATAGAGATGAAATGGGGAGGCAAAATAGTTTAACGTGAGATAGATAGTTTCTTGCCAATGTAGATGAAATGGTTTGATGTGAGTTTCTTGCTATTAGTAAAATTAGAATCAATATTTAAAATTATGACATGTGGCTCCAAGAGAAGGAACTATTTCATTTCATGGCACAGTGCTACTTGCCTAAAGATTGCTAAAATCTGTATCTTCTATAATTTATAGTTTGAGGCACAAGGGTTCATTAGGGAAGCTCAATGAAAGGTCAAACTCTTTAGAGATGGTCCCTAAAATGTTCATTTCAGCTCAAGAACACGGGCACTTACTTTTCCCACATGATTGATGCTCCCTGTCCTACCTCATCGTTCTTTATATGTTTTACATCTGCAAGGGAGAATACACTCGACTAGTAGTACCTTCTTGTCCCTTTTGATCTCTCATGCTTTCTATTTCATGAGAGAAGTATAAAGGAGGATTCATTCTATTTGCTTTGCAAGATGATTGTATAACCGGGAGCTCTTGTCTTACATGTCCTACATATAAAACTTTATAGTAGAAGTGATTCAATTTTTTTCTTGCCTATGGTATGTAATGTTGCTCATTATTCAAAGTTTTAAATGTCTTATATTCAAATATTTTCTTAAATATATGGGCTGCCATTCGTGGATACCTAGGTGTCTTGATCCTTGGTACTGAGCAGGTCTTTTCTATTCCCTCTTTTTCTTATTAGATCTGTTCACACTTTTTGCCACATCTTTTGAGAGGTAGGGACCCTTATAATTTAACTATTTGTAACATACAAGGTTGACTTAATGCTCATATGTAATGATTTATAAATGATGTTGGTAGATGGAAGTTTGCAATTCTTCCCGTTGGAAAGGTTTTACAAGAAAGCACATATATCTTTTTTGAAGGAAGTAGTTTTCCGTATGGTATCAACAAATAATGATGTTTATATGATGGATTAAAGAGACTAGCTAAATAGGTGGCCACAAGAAGTATACATTCCAAGATGATTGAAGATATAATCATGTTTTGGAGCTAGTAATTGATGCCATACTCTCCTATGCTTTAGAAATGAGTAATGGTTGTCTTCACCAGGAGGATATGCCACTTGACTAGCCAAATGGCTTTAATGCCTCTTTCAAAGCATTACGATTTGGTAAAGAGTATGCTTAACCCTCCAGGTACCTTTGAGTTGTGGTTGATGCCTTGTTTCTCTTGAATTGAAAAATAGCCCTTCCAATAGATCATATTGTGTAGAAAAGAGAGCTTCATAAAAGCCTCTCCAAATAACTTAGTAGACATTTGATTTGGCACCATTAATTTGGATCTAGAGTTGGCTCGGGAACCATGGATGGCACTTGCAAAACACTCATCAATGCTTGCCATAAGGATGACTTAACATTTACATGCATGATCGTTTGTCCCTTTTTTATCATGTTGCATTTCACCTATGGAAGTCCCCTTCACAAATGGAAATTGAAAAAGCAAAATGTCATGAAGGAATCCGTACATGTTTACAGAGAACTATTGTAAATAATTTTTTTCTTAAATTTGGAATTTATGATGTAGTTCTCTACCCTCTAAGGAATTGCTTTTTGGAAGAGTATTAATTCAAATTTATTTAGCATAATTTTAACCATTCGTATGTGGAAAATTGGAGAGCCTAAGGACCTTGTTATTGCTTAGCTAAGGGAGTGACAAAGATAACAATTATGGGTTGGCATTGAAGCATGCAGTCCCACAAATAGGGAACATGTTCTAACATGACTTTTTTTGTGGATGGATGTAGGTGAGTTGACCTTGACGCATGTTTTTTGGTGGAAAAGGGGAGTTGGTTTCTCCAATAACTACTTCTGGACTTTGTTTATAATGATTATGGAAGGATCATGAGTATACGATGATCCTCATAAGAAATGATATTTGTGAGTAATCTTACCTTTCGGATAGTTGCATTGTACATGAGCATTTTGATAGGATCTATAATATGACCCTTTAGAAGAGGATGAGAATCTTTTTCTAGGTGATCTTGTTTTTTATCCATGGTTGTATAAGTAAATATTTCGATTCACTTTTTCTTTTTTGAAGGGAGGGAAGTACCTCTATTGAAATGTACTACTATTAAAATGTATGGAGTATGAGTTGAGCACTCTAATGGAGATCCTTATAGGTTATGGCCTCTATTATGGATTGAGAAGTCACTGTCATTTATGTCCTGGTATGAACTGCAGATGGATTAGTTCTAAGAATTAGATGACCCGTGTTTCGTAATGAAGGGGCAAGAGTATGATTTTCTATTATACTGCACTTGATTATTGGGTTTGGACTTTGAATGAATTTGTCATTTAGTGAAGTTAGGGATGTAAGATCTACAAGCATATTTTATATTCAAATCATCATCACACTCATGTTTAGATCTACAAGCATCTTTTCCAAACTAAAAGGGAAAATTTTCATATAAAAGCCATCCAAAATTTGAATTTCAATTCAATCCGCATTAGCCTTAACATGCTGGAAATTGAATATCCCAAGAGTCACTTGTGCATGTTTCTTTTTGCATAGCTTTGGGTGTTAGCCTGTAGTTGCTTCTAATTAATTTCTTCTTTTTTACATTCAAATTCATGTTTCATGTAGATTTACCTTCAGATTGCATATAGGTTAGTACAATTTCCTATAATTTGGTATAGAGCTTAAGGTCCCAAATCCCAAGTCTGAACATAGTAACATCAAATTGCTATGGTGACATTATGCAAATGGCTACCATGAACCTCAAACTCTGAGCGTGATGTATGAAGAATTTTCCCTGAATCCACGACTTCTTTGTAGATCTTCTACTAGTGTTGTTGCTAGCCTCCCTCAGTCCTACCACGCTACTAAGTTGAAAAAGCATCTTTTTTATTGTGCTATTGCTCTCAAATTCTTTATTGTTTCCCGCATCATGTTGTA